>NC_056728.1:674257632-674535132 GCF_019279795.1 Protopterus annectens
CCATATCTGATCACACTTTCTGAATTCTGCACAAAGTTCACATATGCAGTTGTGACACTGAACATAAAAATGCACTGTAAATACAGAAATATAACAGACAACCTTCCCACACAATAGACATAGCAGCCATAAAAACATATTCAAACTGTAGTATTTTTTTTTTTTGTAAAGGGCTTCAACCCCACACCTCTATCATATGCACTGTGACCACTTAATTTTGCAATGTTTATATAACAATAAATTAGTATTACACCATAGTTAAGAATGCAGCAGCTCAACTGTAGTGTAATTTAATAATTTTAAAGAAAAATTATTTATGAAGGCAAATCAAAATTCACCAACCTGACTGTTAGAAAAACTGTATGCAAACCATTTCTATATCTATGTACACCTGCATATAAATTTGCCATCTGGTGCAGACTGTTAATCCTGTCAGGTGTAATTGGTATTGTACAGGGTTTGATTCCCACAGCCCTCATTTGCCTACTATGCAACTTTGAATAAGTCATTTAACAAAGCATTGCTCCCAGGTTACTAATGAAGAGGGATTGTGGGTCCAGGTGGCCTATCTGGTTATAATTTATAACTTTGAAGAAGCATTGTTGAACAAAATGATATTTTATAGCCTAGATTTTTTCAGTTTCTCTAAACAAGCTGGAATATGTCCATAATTCCTGGCCAATCATTGTTTTTTTTCCCTTGTATGTTGCCTCTGTGCCCAGTGAAAATTCAGCAGTGACATATTTTCTTCATTCAGCAAATCCATTATATCCAAGAGTTTTTGCAATTTGAGTATCCCAGCAATTCTAAAATGTTGCCTCCTAAACATGCTCTCAAGGTCTACCAATTCATTTTACTGAACAAACAAAATCTCTTTCAGCATATTCAGCCACTCCTCTTTTCTTTGAAGTTGTTGCAGTCCTTCTGCAATAATTATGGCTTATTCTCAACAGTATTATTTCATTTTTGATACCACTGCTGTAATTGACCCCTTTAAGGTAACATCTGAATGCCTACCTGCTCCTCAGTCATAGATTTTTGGAAGTCAGTCATTGATCCCTTACTGGCAAACCTTGTGATTCATAATGAACCCCATTGTGGGTGTTAAGAGCTGCAGCCAAAAGGTGCTGTTTTCATGACCACCACAAATGTGATTCAGAGATACATTAGCCTCAGTGGAGAAAGATGTCATTATTGGCTTTGCATCTCTCTAAATCAGGTGATGCTAATTTTCAGCAATTTCTTTTTGGCATGCATCAAGTTGGCACAGGTACCCCCAGACTTTCATTCACACATATACAAACATTCAAAAACAAAAGCACACACACACACACACACACACACACACACACACACACACACACACACTCACAAACACACACACACACACACACACACACACACACACACACACACACACACACACACACACACACACACACACACACACACACACACACACACACACATCACTATAACTCATTTCTTTCTTGCCTGTTGGAAATCATGGTTGATTACAGTCAGTTAATAATGCCAGACATAGAGTTTCATTCTTCATATTATTCAGAAAGTACATTGTGATGCTACCTATATTGCTTTATAAATGTTTTAAATGATTCATGCTAATATTTGAAAAGTTGCACCAGTGTCATGCAAAGTTCTAGACCTCAGCCTCCTAGGGAAAAAAATCGGTTGGCCGTCGCCGTGAAATTGCCCTTTACCCCCACTGTAGTGCGATCACGGAGTTGGTATATTTATTTAGGGGGAGTGTAATGTAATAATTTAATTGGTATGTGGTGTTTAGTTGGTCTTGGCCATTTGTGTTAGTGGGTTTTCACTGTTTGAGGTTTGATCTTGCTGTATTCACTAGAAACAGCTTTTGGCAAGATAGTATAGACACACACACACACACACACACACACACACACACACACACACACACACACACACACACACACACACACACACACATACACATGCACAACATATAGACACATACCCATCCTTCTCAGTTGTGCTTAATTTTATAGAATGCCCCTGATGTTCTTATTACTGATCTGTAACTCATAACTGATGGACCATTACAGTCAGTCAGCAATACCAGACATTAGAGTTTCATATTTTTTATTATTCAGAAAATATATCCTAATGCAGTAGGTGCTTTGCATTAAAGCCTCAGTTGAGACAGAAGGCTAAAGTGCTGACATGACAGAGAGGTTCTTTCTGAGCCAAGGCTATGGGCTTCAGAGCGTTTCCCCCATTGTTCTTTTAATTTTTTTATGTGACTTAATTTAACATTTAAAAAGTATCCTTGGTATGTATTGTTAGTCTAGAGATTAAAGTTCTGCCATGTTGAAATTTTGTTTTTTGGCCCAGCATTACAGGGTTAGAAGATTTTTCCACAACCTTAACATTTTTCAGAGAGTTATGGCAATATTTAGTGAGTGTCCCTGGTGTTCAGTGTTTCCCCCATATATCTTTAATCCGTCATGCTGAAAATGTATTCTATTAAATTATTAAGTGAGCTTAGAGTAATGTTTAATGTGTAGTCTCCTTCAATATATGTCTTTCGTGCTGAAAAAATATTGTTCCCTTAATCTTTTACACGACTTTAGAATAATATTAAAATTTTCATGGTATCTAGTCATCATGTTGATGAAATTGTTGATGCAGCCAGCCACATCTTCTAATATGTGATAAAGATTACGTGCCCGATTCCAAAAGACTTGCACTCAGTGTAAGTGACCACTTACACTGAGAACAGATTATTTGGAATCTGTTCCAATATGCAAGCCTGTTTATCTGGCCTTAGACTAAGAGCAAGTCCTTCAGAATCAGGACAGACTTACACTGTGAGCAACTCTATTTGGAATCTGTCCCTAGTTATCCTCTACCATAGGTATAGACATTACCTTACACAAATGATATGACAAAGTAGTTGATAAACACCTTGTGGATGTTGGTAGCCATCTGTAACTGTGAGATGGTAAAATGGAACATGAATACCTTTTTACTGGTGAAATGTTAGGGGACAGTGATCTGCTTTGATTTAGGAGCATTACTCTGATATATTCACAAGAAGGTAGATGTGCACCTTTTTAATTGTGTTATGATTTTACCATCCGTGCTGGTAGCCAAATATTAGTTGTTCACTTTTAATCAGCATCTGAGCCAGTATAGCATAATACACTCATGCAGTAGACTATGAATAATCTTTTTACCTCATTGTGGCTGTCTCAATGTTTTACATAGTGGCAGCAGCTGGCGACATAGGACAAATCTGCTTTGTATGAATCTATAACCCATCACATTAATTATTGTCAGAAAGAGACACATATTGTGAGCCTGCTGTCCAGTACTTCATTTGAAGTGAGGGGTACTGTATATGATATGGCACTGATCGGTTATGACCAGCCCCACAGAGCATTTCTCCTAGTTAGTCATGTTGACTCACTTATTTCAGTGTTGTATTACTAAACTACCTGTGTACCAGTCAGGAGGATGATAAGACCCATTTAATACAGTGGTACCTGTAATAATTGTACACTGTCATAAGCCATGACACTGATTACTGTTTACTTTAGGATCACAAATTCCAGCACTGTTTGTGATACAGCAGAAGGAGCCTCATGATATGGGTGGCCTCATTCCTGTAGCTCCTGGATGTCATATACAGGCTGGAGAAGGCTACATGTGAAGATGTCTCACTCAAGAGAGACAGAGAAAATCAAAATGAATACGGAGAAAAAGAACATGCATACGTCAAATATTTTATGTACATTTGTGCATAGACTATGTAATACACTGCAACCTATCTATTAAGGTTAAACTGTATACAGGCCTTGATGTTCCTACATATGCAGAAATGTAGACTAGAAACAAGTACAAAAGATAGCGTGTGTGTGCGTGTGTGTGTGTGTGTGTGTGTGTGTGTGTGTGTGTGTGTGTGTGTGTGTGTGTGTGTGTGTGTATGCGTGCGTGCGTGTGTGTCTGTGTTTGGACATAAATATTATATGTTTTGCAACAGCAACTTACCTGTCCCTTTAGTACAAATCACACATTGCTTGTGTGGGGTATCTTTTTGAACATAGTCTACTAAGAAAAAATGTCATGAAATCAGACTGTATAAAAGGCTGATGCACATCATCATCTAAGTATGTTATCTACACAAAGCACCATCTACCATCCAGGTGTAATGGTACAGCAGTCTCTACCCACTACTTAGAGTCACTATACCTTCACTTTCTGAGTCTGGAGAAGACAGCCATGCTTCTCCTGTGGGGATACCCCACCCCCAGTCAGTAGTGCAGACTCCTGGATGATCTTTCTGGCATAACACTGTGCATAAGCACTCTGTTCTGAAATAGAAAACCGGCCTACATATAGTAGTTGCACCTCCGCCAGCACTACATCACACACATTTTGTCAGGTATGTTCAGGTGTCTTGCATGTTGCAGCCATTCATCTCTGACATTACAGTAATCTTATTAATGGCAAACAATTGCCTGCTCTTAAATTTCCCTGACACCTCATTATTAAAGCATGTGCTATGCTACCTTAAGTTATGAAGAAGGATGTGATTCTTTTGTTTACACTGAAAAAGCGCTGCTTTTTCATCCTTCCTTCTACTTCAATCTTTAATGAAAGTGGACAGTCAAAAAAAAAAAAAAAAAGAATTGAAATCATCAATGTGCCTGTAACCCTCTGAGACAAATCACATTTTCTTAGCATTTTCATCCATATGCACAGCAGGACACTTACATCCACACCTTCAGGCATTTTAACATATTATTAATATTATATTTCTGAGGTGGCCTTTGAGCATCATAAAAACTTCTTGAGACATTTGTGGCCATACACAATGCTATGATAAGTATGCTTAAATATTACTGAAAACTACAAACTAAAAGCATGAAGAAACATGCAGGCAGACAATCACTAAAATGTTGTAGCACTTTGGCATACATATCACAAATAGGGGACTATGTAAGTATTGTTAATCCTGCACTCAAATATCCTACGTATACAAACATGAAGCAAAGCATCACAAAACTGCACACAATGCAGGGTGTAATGATTATATTATGGCGGACTGCTACTGATGGCAAGTTACTTAGATAAGGGCTGTAAATATTAACTTCAGTGGCTTTAAAATCGGATCCTGACTAGTGCTCTATTACAAATTTTGCTTTATATACATGTTTATTACTGTATGTTGAACCAATATTTACTCTTTTTCTGTGTATCCTTTTCTGTTCATAATCAACTATATTTGAATGTACCCGCTATTGTCTTAACCTTGTGGTTTTTGCTATAAGGTGAGTCTTTCTATGAATTTTCAATCACTGTTCACAGGGAAAATTGAAAGTTATGCTAAATTTTGTCTTTGCCATTTTAAACAAGTTGATGGATGTCATTTTGCTTTCTATAACATTTCATTCACAATCATTCTAACAGCATTTCTGAAAGAGTGATTACTGTGAATAAAGCTAATACACATGTTTCTGAATGCTGAAAATGCAGGCATTTATTTTTTCCTTATTATGTTTAGTAAGGTGAAATTTTATAATGCACTCTAGTGACATACTTTTATTGTTAATGTATTTGTCTGTCAGTTAATGCAGATGACTAAAGCTATCAGCTCTCATGTCATCCAGGGTTTGATTCTTTTAGCCTCTGTTTACCTAATGTGTGATTCTGAGCAGGCTAATTGACCAGTGAAGAAGTCATGTGCTGATTAAAGCAAAGGTTATGTGGATCAGTTTTCTACTCTGATTAAAAATACAAATAAATAATGCAGCATTCATTGTGATCAAAGTAAGGTTCACTTTGATGCATTTAGCTGATGCTTTCAGGAGATTTAGGCGTGAAGATATCACTTATATTTTTTTCATAAGAATACTGACGCAGCTAGACTGACAAACCAAGGAATCATAAGATGTTCAAAATGTTCAAACATAATTTTTTATTATATTATTATTATTATTACTACTGATTAGTTTGTACCCCAGAGCACTGCAGTCATGCCCATCTCATTATATCTCCTGGAAACGTTTCTAAATATGAAGAGAGGAACTCAAGGAAAAATCAGCCTAGCTGCCTGTTCTGTAGTTGAGGTCATGTGTTAATGCCTCAGTGCTGTATCAGTGAACATTCTGCTATTTATATAGTGGAAATTCTGTATAAAACAGAAACAGAAGCCTGAGGAACTGACATATGATTAAGAATAAATGCAAGGACAGCACTTTTTTTCAGATGTTTAATGAAATAACCTCCTGTTGCTTGTATTTACTGATAGGTAAAAAGTGCTGGCCGCAGCATAAATTGTTAATATAGTTCAATTCCATTTGTATAAAATTCTGAGCAAATGTTGCATCTCTAATCAAACTATAATATAGGTGTATAGAAACATAAATGGAAGTTGCCTAAAGCATGCTCTGTTGTCAGGTTTCATTTGCTGACTGTCAGTGGTTGTGCATGGAATCCAATCACTAATTATACTTTGAGAAACATGTTTGATACAGGTGTTGGTATGGCATTGTGCTTTACTATTTCTTTATAACACAGTATGGCTGGACTCAGCATCATTTCCAGAACATAATCAATGAGAGTTTCAATGGTCACATTTCAATATTTATATTTACTAATCTTCACAGGATTTGTTATTATAGTGATGTGAAGCATGTTCACTTTGGGAGAAGAAGATAGCAAGGAATGCTAACCAACAAGCAATTAGACAGGCAGCAGTACTATGTGGTAACTATGTTCATAGGTTCATAGGTGTGTACTAGGCTAATGGGCCTGAAGCCGTTATAGGCCTAGTCCATAGAAGTGCCCCATACATATCAGGTATGCACTGCTGTATGGAGTTTGAATTAGACAGGCAGCCATACTATGTGGTAATTAACTATCATGTGTGCACTCCTTTATGACATTAGTGAAAAGCAACATCAGAGCACGTTCAACAGACAATTTTCAGTCATTTTCAGTAACATTAGAGTTAAAACTAAGTTTAAAGGGCATATACATTGCAGATACCATGTTCTGCAGGTCCTTCTTAAAAATTATGTGAAGCATAATGCTGAAAATATTGTAAACTACATTATCCAATGAAGCCAAACACATTACTGGCAGTTACATATCTGATGGACAACAGCACGGAACAATATTGAAGAAAGTAATATTAAATTGGGAACAAAAAAGTAAAACAGAAAGCACAGTAATGAACATCAACAACCAAAGAAATACTGTGCTAAAGCAAGTCCAAACACTCAGAAGTAAAGTAAAATCCTTTAATGAAATCCCAGTTATGTGATTTCTGAACTGTAGTTTCACTGAATGATTTTACTTTATTTCTGAGTGTTTGGACTTATTTAGCACAATGTTACCTTGGCACTTTCCACATTGTTATGCACCCATGGAGTTAATACATAACTCAGACGTTGTTGGTGTCCTTCAACATAGGGAGTGCAGGGCATCGTGCCCTATCACAAAAATTTTGTTCTATGACTTGTTGAAATCTTTCAATTAATTTGCTTCTCTAGTACTGAAATTTTTATTCACTGGATCATTATGAAGCTAACTGTAATGGTATAAAAAGATAAGTAGAGATGTGGTGGAGCAGAAATTGGTGCTTCATCACCATCGCTATCTATCCAGATATATTACCTTGTTTTTGTAGGGGATACTGTGAGTGAAACTGATAATATGAATGGCTCAAAGGATGAGGAATGAAGGGCTTCAAATAGGAATAGTCATTTTTCATTACCATCTTTTGGGTGTTATATATAAACTATAACTTGATCATAAACATATTTTCCAATAAATATCGCTTCTTTAAAACAAGTATTGCTTAGTGTTAGAGCTCATGAGGGTCCATAAAAAAGGTATCTGATTGACTGTAGTGCTAAACAGTCTCTAGGATTTAAAAATGGGTTCACTGTCCTATGCAGGCTGATCAATTACCGCAATGTGGTGAAAATGTGATTCAGAGACAGCTATGGCCTCATAAAGAAAGACCTCCTTATCAACTCATTAGCATGTCTCTGAATCACCACTAGCTTTGTCAAACCTGGCCATACTAGTGTTCTCACTAGTAACCCATAAATCCCATTGGCAAAGGTACCCAACTACGCTTACACACACATTCAGACACCTTTTGACACACATGCATACATACACACAGACACACACACACACACACACACACACACACCTTTAGACCCACACACACACAAACATACATACACACATATATCCACCCATAATCAAACAAGCTGCATCTGTGCAGCCAATCCTACTCAAGGAAACATTCACCCTTTCACTCTCATGCTTGATCCAAAACACACACACACACACACACACACACACACACACACACACACACACACACACACACACACACACACACACACACACACAGTTTTTTCCCATACTTAACCTTGCTAGTGAAACAACCATGGCATGTATGCACTCACAGAAACACATACATTTATACAAATTCATGCCCCTACAGACATGTACACATGCATTCACACATATATTCACAGGCACTAACATAGCCCCTCAGTCTTCACTGAATGCAACTGTTATCACAAGTACACTTACAGAAATGAACTGGTAACTACTGCATTTTTACTATGGACATTCTTTCCACATAAGTAAAATTTTACTTAGCTGAGTGAGAATCATTTAGCTGAGAAAAGTAGGAACCACGGACAATTCTGACGGATAATGCATGGCTAATTAGTATTACTCGATCCCCTAGATTACTGAATCATTATGCATCTCTGTCTGCAAGACTGCTCTCCGTTGTTGGAATTTCCATGAAGGAAAATGTCAGTAGTGCAGTGGTCTCTGAATCAGAAAAGCTTAGTGCAAAGAGAAAATCTGCCAAGCTAAGGCTTCTCCACAGCATTAAGCCTTTCTGGATCTCAGGGAACACTGCTGAAAGCTACTTTCACTGAAACACAAACTAATATAAATAATAATAATAATAATAACAATCAGTGTTTAATTTAGCTCTGGGAGGGTTAACATCCTCCAGTAAGATAGCTACCTAACAACACCTTATGTGTATGAAGTAGAAAATATTTTTCATGACCTTTGACAGAGCACTTAGATGGCCTATTAATTGTAGCTAACATCTGTTTCACAGTATAATTAAGACAGACACGTTTTATTATGCCACTAATCAGACATTTTTTGTTTATCCACCTCTTATGATAGTCTAAAAATGCCTGACAACCACCTAGGTTCACTTCATTTTATCTGTTACAGTAATAAAGACAGCAAACACCAGCAGGCATATTCATTAGGCTCATGAAATATCTCAGCAATGACAACAGTTTTACAATTTAGCCATATCAAATCCTTGTATAAAATACCTGTGTTATTTAAGCTCGTAACATTAGTTTGTCCATATGAGTCACTGCTTGAAATAGTACATGTATTATAAAATTTCCTAACATTAGTGTAAAAAGTGTAGTCATTCTACTCTGAGTCTAAATTTTAGACTTATAATTTATTTTGGAAGCATCTGTATGTTGAGCAAAATACAGCATTGGGACTAGACATTTTTAGACTTGCATTTTGATAAGACATAAAGCTTTATTTCCATTTACAACACAAAAATGCTATAAGTCTGTCTGCTTGTATCTTTTTCTGTTTTGCTGTTAACTGAAAATTGCTGTCTCAGAAACAAAAACAATGTTTGTGTTGCAGTGATTAAGAAAAATGTTGCTCTGCAAATGCACATAGTGTGGCATGTGTTAGGAATGATAGATATGTTTTCTTGTAGTATCTGGATTTGTATTCATTTTTGGCTCCCGATGCTCAACTGGCATAGGTGTCTGGGCTCTCCAGAACTCATTTATGCTGCATATTACATACTAGTTAATGCATAATTTTGTTGTTATAATTTACTGTTTTATTAACCAGGTATGAGAACTGGTGAGTGGTCACCATGTAACCTTTTAGCTATGTTATAGGTCACAAGGACAAGGGTAAATCAAACAGATAGGGGATGTTTAGAGTGGCCAGTCAGCATGTACTTGACAAGTGGAAAAGATAGACCCCGAGATTCATTAACCTTGTGCCATGCGCCGGAGTAGCGTTGGCAATCTAGCACCAAATATGGCCATCGAGCGATTCAGGTAAGAGCTGTTTCCACATGCACTACCAGCATACACCAGAGCTGCGCAGCTCCTGGTGCATGTATGCTAATTACCCCATGCGCAGCAGTGTAGCATGCAAATGAAGGTATATAGTGATTCATGAAGTTGTGCAGGTGTAGCGTAAGCATGTAGAAATGTAAACCAAAAAAAATGGTTTACATGTTGTCAAACATAAAATCAGAGCCAGGAAAGTGGACCAAACTTGCGTATTATAATGTTAATATATGCCAATGGCTAAATATATAGCCAATGACATAAAACAACATGCACAACATATAAAAAATAACATTTAATTTCATGGCCACACCAATGCAAAGTAAAACCGCAGTGCATCGGTGCGCAAATGGGATCATAATGAAAATATATTTAGATGTCATAAAACTGTAATGTAACGCAATTCATGATATCCCCATAATAGTCAATGGCACACACGCTACACCACAACCATGGTGCAAGGGTTGCTAAGGGTTTGTGACAGTGTTCCGTGTGGTAACAAGGAATTAGCAGTCAATGCCATGCAAATGAGTCAAGTAATACTGAATCGCAAACATCCCACTGGCATAAGGATGTACCACATGGTGTAGCATTACAACACCGAGGAGTGGCCTGGAGATAAACATGACATCAAGAGAAGGGCGCACCACCATATCTGTAAGCACATTGGATCATTGCTAATCCATGTTGGGTGTTGCTAAGCAAAGCCGCAGGATAGGTGTGTGGAAGTAGCCATAGCTTTGCTTAGCTGAGAGCACACAAGGTAACCGAAAGTTCATGTGAACGTGGATGAAAATGCACACGAAACCCGGTAAACGGATGTGCGCAGCGCGCACCACAGCTGAAACAGGAAGGATACAGGAAGACAATAAGGAAGTGCTGCAACATGGTAATTGGAGTACAAGTTAGTAATTAACACCTAGAAACTTACAGTGGGCCATAGACAACAGCTAACAAGGCTGCTAGCAGCTACCTGCAGAACAGGAAAGGGAAGGTGCTGTACAGAAAAGAAAAGAGAACTGTCACAGCAGAACAAAGCAAACTTGCTGTAGATCAGCTACATAACACATTTCCCAACCCGATCCTGGGTTGTGGAAGCACAAAACAAGAAAGGCGGCAGCTGAATGCATGCCTGACAATGGGAGGTGAATCGGGTTGAAAATAGAAGTAAAGGGCAATAGATGAATCACGGCAGACGAGCGTAGGTCAACACCAAAGGCCCCACTATAGCAGTCCCTGCTGTAAAAACAATAATTAAGATACCCTGCAGCCGGAATAGCATAAACACACCCAATTCCACCAGCATCATCCATTGCACAATAGTATAAGGTGTGAAAGTCCCACACACACACACTTGTGTATTCCCAGACACTCTGCACCATTGGTGTATACAGATGGGGAACTTTTAATATGTATATGTTAGAGGCTGCCATTGCTTTGATTCACCAGCATGTGTAGGAAACTCATGGTGGTGTGGAGGATGATGCTGACAACCATCTCAGGCACCGGAGGAGGAGACGAGTGTTCAGACCCAGGGTAATCTACCAGGGGCTACATGATCTTGGAGATAGTTGAGCATTACAGGGTGGGGCAGGGACATCATAGAGCAACTTGTTGAGTTGTGCCGGCCATGCATCTGAGCCAGAAGTAACAGAGGGAAACCCATCCCAATGGACACAGAGGTATGTGTAAGCTTGAGAATATTAGCCACAGGTACCTTCCAAAGGCCAACTGGGGATATCATGGGGATCTCACAGGCATCAGCATCCAGGGTACTTCACCAGTTCCTGGATGCCATGTTACCACATGCCAATGAGCACATACACTTCCCCTGAATGCAGGAGAAGTTGGCCAGCAATATGCCTCTCTTCCACCATGGGGCGGACTACCCGGAGGTACTGGGTGCAATAGACTGCACGCACATACACATCAAGTCACCACCCGGTGAGCAGGGTAGACGCTACATAAACTGAAAGGGATTCCCCTCCATCAACTGCCAGGTCATGTGCAATGCCCAGGGCATTATCATGGATGTGTGTGCTGGCAGTCAAGGAAGCTATCACGACTCTCACATCTGGCATGCCTCACAGCTGTATCAGGTATTTGCCAGGAGGGGCATCCCATATGGCCACCTGGTGTGGGATGCTGGCTATGCACTGGAACCGTAGATGATGACACCCATCAGAAATGCACACACAGCCACGCAAGAATCCCATAATGAGGCACACAGAGAAACCAGAATCATCACAGAGTGCTTGTTTGGGATGCTGAAATCATGGTTCCATTGCTTGGACATATCTGGTAGAGCCTGCAGTACTCTCCAGGAACGTGTACCCACATCTTCATAGTATGTGCCATGCTACACAATATGATCCTGCGGAAACAGCTGCAGCAGGGACAGAATGGTGAAGGCCCTCACAGCCCACCACCATTGCCAAGAGACCCACAGGCACAGGGAGACTCAGACCATGAACACTCTGTGCTAGCCCCAGTAGGCAGATGGAGGCATGCCCAGTATGTCCATGCCTTGGCAAAGAGGGAATGTATAGCACACACACTGACAGTGTAGGCACTCATGGACTGACACCCTTCTCCACCTGCACACACAGCAAACATGGATGGCACACACACATGACCACCTGTAAATTGTCATGTAGAGGTGGTCTACTGTGTGCATCCTACATAGGTAGCCCTCAACTATTGTACACATAACCGCCATTGGCACAAGGTAAGTCAATACCTGAACAGTATATTAAGCTATCATCATGTGTCCATACTGTATGCACAGGTTCATAGATACATAGGTAGGTACATGCCCAACCGCCGAGGCCACTCATAAGCATAGACAAAACGTGTCTGCTGTTGCCAACCGAACAATCAACTAACTGTCCCTCTGTGGAGCAGAGCCATTTGCGGGATCCCTGGGGTGTAGATACTGCTCACCACCCACTCTGCAAGGATTCCCTGGAGTGTTAGTGAGGGGTTTTGTATAATATAATCAGGGATGTAGTTCCAAATAATGGAGAGTATCCCTGACAGGAATCTTCACAGATGTGTACATGTTACATAGTATACCTTAAACACAGCTTGCATATATAGGTAGTACTCCACAGAATAATAAACATGTGGAACACACAACCGCTGAAATGTGCATTCATCACCCTTGCACTACCAGTGCCTGCTCTGAGAGGTAAGATATCACTGCCAGGATTAGAACACGCAACCATGTACACATTCATCACAATAACATACCACTAAGCTACCTGAGATGTACCAATGGCAGTCATGTATGCTGACAGGATAAAACACAAAAGGTAGGAATGTGTTGAAATAGGACAAACCGGCATGTACACAATGAAAGGTGTATGTTATATATATATATATATATATATATATATATATATATATATATATAAAATTATTTATATATATATATATATATATATATAGAGAGAGAGAGGGAGAGAGAGATATGTCAATATATGGGGATATACATATATGTGTAGATATATAGATAGGTTAACAACATCTACATAACCATGGAGGTACATATAAATGGGATACCTACCACATACTGACTGTTTTACATACCGATGCACGTAATTCCGAGGCTTAAGGTTCGAAAGAACACAGTACAGAAACACCAGATGCACAAGGTGTAATCTCACAATGTTAATGGACAATTAGTCAGTGCTTCTGGTGTTACGGTTTGGGTAGGTTACTGTGTGTACGTGTGTTTCTTAGGGCTGTAGTATGTGTTAGTGTGTTTTCTGTGTGTGGTGTGTGTTCTTGGGGGACTGTAATCTGTGGTTGTGGGTTAGCTTTGTGCATCTGTTTGCGCAACCTAGGATGTAGAATATTAAAGTACGGGGTGGTGAGTGGGGTGCAGCCACCTACATGGAGTGTGTAGGGGGGCTTGGCCACCTGCTCATACATAGTGTAGGTTGGTTTGTTTGGATGTGTTGGGTAGCAGTGTGTCTGTATGTGCATGTGTGTGTTCCATGTTCGTGTTACCTTCGCGAGTTACTGTCGATGTCAGTAATGTGGGGTATTGGAGTCTCTTCACGGGACTGTGTGTGTTGGAACACTGTGGTTTTGGGATTCCATAGGTCTCCCGTATACAGCGGTTGAAGTGTTCACATATGTGTATAACAAAGACTATCGCAATCACACATTCTGCCACTACCAACCTTTATGAACAAAGGATATGGAGATTATATGCCTATACACCATTACAAATATGTGCTATGGACATGAGCCAATGTTAGTGTTACCACCTTTTTCACTTTGTGAAGGACACTCCCTCTTTGGGCGGTTGTGTCCTGACCAAATATATTAAATGTGGCAAATGTCCTGGGATTGTAGGACATAATCATGTCCCATATGTACTGTAATAGTTGCGTACAATAGTTATTTCTGTATCTAAAGTACCTACATGGTACAGGAAACAGGATAAGCTACTAAACTGCTACAAGAATAAGCTTATAATTAGGCAAGAAAGGAAAGTTCCATCCCTTGTACTGACCGTAGGTTTGTGTCGGCCTGTAAAATCAGATGTGTGTCCCGAGAAGGACCCACTATGGACATATGAAAAGGTGGCAACCCTAGCCAAAGAGGATCAGTCACCAACACAACTATGATGACTGCAAATACCTGTGACAGAAATACACAGCTATCATGTAGCAACATGTTACTATATTCAGATGTATTACTGAAGGGATTCAAGGACTAACATCTCCTTTCGTGCTATACAGGAACCACATAACAGTGCCTTAATGAATCAGCTTGCAAATACCATTGTATTAGTCCACAAAAGGATAGGTGTTCAAATAGGGAAGGAACCCTCATGCACATAACGATTATGTATAAAAGCAGTTCCTATACACCTGCATTTGCTAAGCACACCCACCAACATCACCCTCACACCCAAACATATTACAATACAAACTGTAATAACATCACAAATCATTCACACACTGTACATCTGCAGAAGCCTTAACATACCTTGTCAGAGACACACTATCATGACCCTAAGTGAAATAGCTTCTGTTATACAATGGAACAGCTGCTGATGTAATAGGGTTTGTTTGCACTAATCCCATTTCAGAGGGTTGTGCGTACACCAGGATGTGTTAGCAATTAGTGAGTAACAGCAGAGTATGCTACACTTGTACACCAAATCAAGGATGTCTGGTGAGCACACTGTACACCACATAACAGTTCATGCATAGCCATATGGCCTTGAGCTGGCCAAACATACTTGCCAGACTTAAACATCTGCAGAAGTATCAGGTACAAACAAACTCTGCATAAGTAGCACTGTTCTGAAATATAACAGCTGTACTCACATGTAGAACTAAATCATCTAGCCATTACACACAGTCCACGGGAGTCATGAAGCTAATATATCTCTATTTGTCTCCATATAGCTGTTGAAATATATCGCAATAACACATCTAGGCTGTCTCTCTCAAAAGTAAGGTAAACGTCAATGTCCAAAAGGAGTACTCACTTATACACCACTGTTGCCATGGTATCAGCTAATGGAGTAGCTGCACAGCTGATGTGCATCCAATTAACTACTTTGGAACAGCAATTGGTGGACAGGATACCACATGTTACCGATATGTAACTAGAAAAGGATGTGTCATCACACATTCAAACCATCCGTATATACCAGCGGAATATTACAAATAACATTGAAACACAAACCGAAAAGGATTGAATCAACTGTTAATAATACGTTGGGTTACTAATAAGGTATGTAGAACAGTCAGTATGTCTGTGTATGTAGTACTATTGTATAGTATTAAAAGTGCACGCAATCCATATAGTGGAAACAGTTATCTTGTAGTGATGTATTGTTGAGCATAGTCACACTTCTAGTATTTGTGTGTACTGGTGTAGGTCACAAGGGAAACACTGCATACACCACAAGGGATGCTATATAAGGGCTTTGAACAGAAATACCCCTCACCAGCCGACGTCAGTGGCAGAGTTGGTCCAACAAGTATGTACTATAACATGGGATAGTATATGTTTATATATTGTAACTGTAGCCATAAGTATGGGTGTAATACAGAGAAAAACATGTGGAAGGTTGGCCACTGTGCAAGTATGTTTTGCATTGTGGGATATTGTGCTAACAACTATGTACTATACAGTATTGTAGGCAGATATGCATTACAAGCGACATAGCATTACTGTAATGGTAGGCAAACATTAGTTTTGTCAATTGGCATTTGCAATACACAATAACAGGATACATATGTATTTTAGTGAGCCGACAGTTTATCAGCATGATAGAAAAGTAAAATGGAAGAGCTATTTAACTATCCATGCACATAAAACATATAATATGTGCAAAGGTAGGTACTAGGCTGTCTTACCAAGGGTATCTGTAAGCCTAGCTAATGTGTGTTGTCTTTCGCCACCCTCATAGGTTGGTTCCCTGTGCCTCTGAATGGCAGAGCCAATAGTTCCCTGTGCCTCTGTTCAGCAGAGCCACTGCAGTGATCCCTGGGTACATGTCTGTCCCCCATCCACACGTCAAGGTTTCCCTTGAAGAGTGCTCATGAGGGGCCCTGCCTAATGTACATTAGAATCATG
Organism: Protopterus annectens; assembly: GCF_019279795.1. Lineage (NCBI taxonomy): Eukaryota > Metazoa > Chordata > Ceratodontiformes > Protopteridae > Protopterus > Protopterus annectens. The sequence goes on from NC_056728.1 coordinate 674,274,411, forward strand.
TTCCAAAGCATAGGGAGTGTCCGGATCAGGAATCTATCCGTTCAGCACATCGTCCTACTCATCGTTGTGGTTAGGTGTATATCCATAGAGCATGTGGCTCTTAGGGGCTTCTGTTTAGGTGGAGCATATCCAGAAATACAGGGTTGGACATGGGCCTTGTATGTCAAGCAGAGATCACCTGTGAGTATGCGGTATGCAACTCAGTACAGCTGGAGTTTCATAGGTTGGGCTGCATAGGTCATCTGTTTGAGGTCAGTAATCCTCTTGGTGTGGTACTGGTGTGGTCTTCCAAGCTGTTGCGGTTGTCTTGTAAGGTATATCCCAAATGGGGTGTTGTATCCTTTAATGGGGCTGATATGACATGTGTAGAGTCACAATGGCCCCTCTGATATGGATGCAAACCCATTAGAGATTAGGGGGGCCATGTAAAAGGATATTCTAACCACCTTATCATTATGGGTATCAAAGGAGAGATTGCTATCTACTGGTGGTTCCGGATCCCATATAACCTTTTTTTGTGTGTAGGGGACTAGCACCTATGTGGTAGTCCGTGGGTAATTAGTTGTATCCAAAGGGGATGACTATGCACTTTTAGGCATTCAGCTGGACGCCATGATATTAACACCAGGTATCCATCTCAGTGCGACCCTTCCAGAGGGTGTCTGTAACAGCTGGGGAAATAATTATATCCCCTAGTTTGCAGTCGTCTGCAAACCTTTTCAGCCAAAGCCCTCCTGTGCTTGTCTGTACATCAGAGAAGTATATACCGAACATGAGGGGTCCTAGGACTGAGCCCTGGGGGACAGCAGTTGTAACTGGTACACAGTCAGACCTAGGGTATGCATCTCCCACTGTGTATGTTCTGTCCATGAGCCACTTTGCAAACCATCACATGACGTAGGGGTTAATGTTCAGGTGGATGGGTATGTTGATAATACCAGAAGGAGGAATGGTGTTGAAAGCCTACAAGAGATCTAGGTAAGCTGTGTGGACCTCCTTAGCCTCATCTAATGCCTTGGTAACTGTCTCTAAGAAGCCCACCAGGCTTAGGAGGTATGGTCTGGCCTTAACAATGCCAAACAGGGAGGTACCCAATGTCTCTGTGGCAGTGATCCATGATGTGCACCATAGCCTTGCAGACCAGGCTAGTCAGGCCTACAGGGAAATAGGCCCCATGGTCCATTGTGGTGCCACCTTTGTGGAGTGGGATAACTGTTGCTTTGCACCATTCGGGGGCACTACGCCCGATATGAGGCTATTATTGAACATGGTGCTAAGGTGAGGAGACAGTACGATCCGAAGTTCATGTAAAACGCAGCCTGAGATGTTGTCTGGTCCCATGGATGCTGTGATATTGCCTTTAGAGTGTGCAGCTTTAAGAGGGATCTGCCAGGATGTTGCCAGTATCAATTGTTTCTTTAATGTTCGTGCCTTTGTGCTGTAACTCAGAGCAGATCTGGTTGTTGACATTGATGCTTTGTGGTTGTTGTTGGTATTAGTTGCGTTATTTTTTCATAGCTAGCTTTAGAGAATCTTATAAGGGATCTCACCTTCTTACTGAGGCTGGCCAGGGATCTCATCTACACATAGTATTGTACTCTCATTTGCAACAGTGTCTTCCTCCTGTAGTACAATATGTTTATGGCAGGGGACCACCCGATTGGATTAGTTAATTATGAGTATATTGTCCTGGTTCTGTTTGGGATAGCACAAGCCATGCACACCTGTAAGTGCTTATAGAGTGCATTTGTGTATGATTCAGCAGTTGTAACAGTACTGTCCATCTGCATGGGTGTCAAGACGTCCACCACATCTGACTTAAAAAGCATGTAGTTGGCCTTGTAGACATATTATGCTGTGGTTCCCTTAATGGGGGGTAGGTGCGGGATGTGGATATCAACGGTGTTCAGTCCATGGTCTGATTGGACCAATGAAGAGTTGGCTTCATGTGTGGAGCACCAGTCACTTATGTTGGTAATGACTAGGTCTAGGATATTGTTGCCCCTGGTGGGTGTGTGGATATATTGAGTCAGGGCATTGGTGTTTATGAATTCCAGAAACCGTTGAGCTAATGTGTTGGTACATGAGCAGTTTTCCCAGATAATGGTGGGGTAGATTTAGTGAGGCTTATGGGATGAGTGTGGTGTTGTGCGACTGTGTACCTTCTCCACATGACAGTCAGGGTCAGGCTTGGTTGGAGAGACCTTTACTTCCAGTTTGGCTAGATGAGTGCATCTCTCACAGGTTGTAGTATTGGTTGGTAGGCAGAGAGGCTTGTCTGTGTACATGAGGCAATGTGTACATTGCCTCAAGATGTCTAGATTCATCAGATAGACAGGTGAGAACACTGGCAGTTGACTCTTGGACATGCCTGAATATAGAACTACATTCACCTAGATAAGTGAGGAAAGTTAGTACAACAGCTACATTACTCTACGCAAGTGAGAAAAGTATGTACAAAACCTGTTCACCCTTACCTGTAGGTGATGTGCAAGACTGAGTGGTATAGTAATCATCAGCGTACCTACTGTTTACAAGTCCTGAACAAGTGCTTAGTATGAATAAGCAATCCAGATAGGGTCTTGGATAATATAAAAACACGCCCCCGCCTTCCCCCAACAAGTACACAAGCATATCTCCATGTACACCACAGGGCCCCTGTACCCACAACTATGCAGGTTCAAGCTGCACTCAGTCTGCATGGGACCTGCCCACATCACAGGTTGTATCATACACATATGGCAAAACAAGATGCTCTCCACGTACACATCATGTAAAACATAGCTCCATGTCAGGTTGTGTACACACTGAATGGTGCACACCAACAGGTATCACAACCCACAAAGGAGGAGACACCACTAATAATGGGAAGTACTGCACTACTGCCCTGCTGAGTCTGGTCTGGAAGGTCATGAACCTTGATCACTTAAGTGATGTCAGCAGTACAGATGTAGATGACAGTATGGTTGATGTCACACTGCATATCATAACCTTGCCAGGTCATAGGACGTCATCACCCATACTGTGTACCACCTACACTCGATATACTAGATGTACATTCCTATGTCACAGGAGTGTTTTGCCACAGGGCTGCTGGCAGAAACAAGACTACAGAAGGTGTCTGACTAATATGTGATCATCACACCAGTGGCAGCTGCAGTATGTCAGGGTTAATGAATTCTATTCCCCCTCGTTGCAGTCCATACCTCACAGACAAACAGAAGGCATCTGCCTATTAAAGTATGCGAATGACTATGACCTAGGATCAATAGCTGACTCACATTGTCACCCCAGTTTTAATAACCCTGTACCCATGAACTACCACCTAGGCAGCAGTCATCATAATGGACACTTGTGTGTGAGGGATGCAGCTGGGCAGTTGTCTTTCCTGTGATAGCTACATCACCACACATGTCAGGGAGTCATATGTGGCAACCCTAATAATAATAGGGTGCCATTCATGAATATAGAGATCATTGTTCAGCCATACAGACCACTCAAGTGGTGACTCATATCAGATCACATATTTCCTTTAAGGGGTATTGGCCATGTGCAGATGGCCTACACCAGCCTTCCCATTCCCAATCTCCACTATGTAGCATGATGGATACCCTGAATAAATCCATGTCCAACCCTGTGATGTCAGACATGCTACATATACTCATCCTGATCTTGAACACATACTTTATGGACATCCACCTACCACATGCTGGACAGATCCTTGTCCCATACACTTGACATAGTCCTGCCATACTATGCATTCATGTCCATCAAAGCTGCACATCACTCCCCTCTCAGACATGGTGTGATGACCGCATGGTAATGCATGGTATATGTATCATTAACCCTGTGGATCAGTAATGTGGCACTGCTCCACCTGGCCCCACAGACCCGACTGTTGGCTACTGCCAGGTAACCTTTCATCCTAGATGCATACATGGCCCATGGCATATAGCCCACTAGTTGACTTTGACTGTACATGCCATAGTTGATATCCATCCCTCAAATACCATCTGGCTAGCCAGTGTCCCATGTGAATCACATGTGCAACACAGATGATACATGGTAGGATGTTGAAACGCTGTACAGTGCCATGTAGATGTATATGGCAGAACACATACATGTAAAACCTTATGTGAGCATGTCTGCAGGGTCACAGGTCATGTCTGTTAAGACAGTGTAAGCCCTTATATGTCACATATACACTGCACCAAGGTCGACTGCATTAATGTGGACACATCCAGCCATGTGCTGATAGATAGGAACACCAGTACAGGACAACAGACATGCCCACATCAAGACAGCAACCACACGGAGTATGAGCAATGTAATCAGGTGACACACACACACATATATGGCGATAATATCCACTCAACATTGTGTGTCATGTGTGGGACACAAACACGTCAGTGTCATGTAGGTTTGCAAATACAACTATTTAAACTGAATTAATGCTATACACATGCATGATCAGCTATAGCTCTATATGTCTCTGAGGTACTGTGACCTGTCTCCATCATTATGTCTTCCAGGTATGTCGCGTGCAAGGCTTCCCCTTTTACATGCTTGGAGGATGAGGCCCTCATCCCATACCTACCCGATAATCACGACATCCTGTTCAGCCATGTGCCACAGGATGCACAGCAGCGGGATGCCCTGTGGATGGAACTTCGCAGGAGAGTTAATGATGTGGGTGGCCATAACCGCACATACCAGCAGGTGCGCAGACACTGTACAGACTTCATTAGATGGGCAAAACAGCATGCAAATGCAATCACCAGGGAACAAGGTGCAACAGGTGGTGGACCACTAACCCAGCCCCCAGTCATACGTACCGAGGAGCTACTGCCCTACCTAGGGACACCTGCAGAACCACATCCACAAGCCTTAGCTGATATTGTGGAGGTGGGTGTCTCTCAACCACTGAGCCTGGAGTTGCCTGGTAAGTTAGACTGCACCTGTAACAACTATATTCCATATAGCTGCATGTGTCACTGTACAATATGTAATGTAACATCATATGCAAGGCATGTATACACACATGCCGCATACTATAGTATGCTACTCTGTGTATGCACACATGTACATACACCATAGTATAGTCTAATGTACTGGTGTATGTGTTATGCACATTGCTCCCTGTAGCCTTTATGCAGGGTTGGATTATGCTCATACTGCTGTGTTACTCCTATTTAGGTACCTCTGGCATTCCGTGGTGACAGTAGCCCATTGCAGGTGAGAGTGTTATTATTTATCAGGAACCGTAATGCCAAATCTATCTGCCATGCGGCCATTCACAACATATACACTTACTGTATGGTCCTGTCACAATATACAGGTCGGACTTGCAATGCATCACAATGAGTATCCATGTGCCACACTTGCAAACTATGTTAATCATCTCACCGACATGAATCCTCACAAACTTTATTGCCAGATGTGTTGACAGCTGTGCATACAATGTTGGAGGTGCTGTTCACTTTAGGAATGTACAACAGATCTGATCTACACATGTGGTGAATACAAACAGTACTACACAGTGGGCTGGAGTATGGCCAGCACACAGGTTTCACCGGTGTAGATCATAGCCCTGCTATGAATGTCACACAATGTGATGTGCTATCTTGACATGTCCATGACATCTATTGGCCTGGCTGCTACACTGCCTACCTAACCTGAAAACATATCCCACATACCACCCTTTATCTGCATAACCCTGTTGTCAGTGGAGCATATATGTCATATGGGACAACACAGACATGTGAAATAGATGCCCATCACTATAATTTGGACAGCACATGTACACACATGGCCATGGAGGATGGCCAGAGACATGGAGCAGCACACACAGTAGAAGTGTTGTGCTTGTGTGTACACCCTGTCATACAAGGTCTACACATGGTTCAGTCATGGCCTTTGTATAATGGTCATAATGTAGATGTGGAACACTAGACATCCTACAGGCCTCTGCACATCTTCTGTGGGCATAACATCAATCCACCACATAGGATGTGTTGAACATCGTGAGGGTGTTGCAACATGACAGCAGTCACCTGTATAGTATCCACATCAAGCCACAGATACAGTAAATTTCTGCTGCTGGTGATGGACACAAATGCCATACTAGCTCCTCATGTGTGTGTGTGTGTGTGTGTGTGTGTGTGTGTGTGTGTGTGTGTGTGTGGTACACAGATGTCATGTGGGAAATGGTGTACTGACATGTTCGACATGTCTGGCCATAGTTGCCAGGCTGCAGCAATATCATTGCAAATGTGCAGGGGTGTCATCCGTATACCCATCAGTGACCTGTGTCACAACTTCCACATCATGGCTTAGTGTGTATACACCTCAATGATGTGGATCACATTCCACAGTATTTATGTATTGTATCTGAACACAGTCATGGCTATGAACCCTGTCTGTAACTCACACTGTATAGCACTAGAGTCTCCTCATGATTCCCTGCAATGGCCATGCACATCAGCTAAATTTGCAGTATATCTGTAGGATTGACAGACAGCATTGAATTGGTACACCATTGCCCCACTGGATATTCGACAGGACACCATTGTGTTAAACATGTATGCATGTCATTGCCCACGTCTGCAGATCATATGCCATACTACATGTGATTATCAAGGTCATATGCCACACATCAGGCAGGTGTACTGTTAACCTGTGCTGGTCCATGTGGTGTAACACAGGGATGTATGCTAACCACTACTATGATTGTGTAATTTGCATGCCGTCTGCTATCACACATGCATGCTGTTGTGTGCAACCTGGTGATGTATGATAACTACCACTATTATTGTTTGCGCTGCATGCCATCTGCCGTATCACATGCATGTTGCATGCCTTCTGTCATATCACATGCGTGTGTGTGTATGTGTGTGTGTGTGTGTGTGTGTGTGTGTGTGTGTGTGTGTGTGTGTGTCTATTGTATAGATTGTAATGTACAGTTCTTGCCTGCCCTCACAGGTGATGTAGGTGCATTGTCCTCCTGCAGTGCATCAGATGTTAGTGTCCCCACAGACTCTAGCAGTGATGATGAATGTATAATTGGGCCACAGGCAGAGTTGTCAGGGGCTGAAACTCTGCCATTGGTTGCCATTCCATCTATATCCACCTCAACTCCGCACACAGATCCCATACCTGCACATACCCCATCACCAGTGGTGATAGAGGAAGGACAGTTGGTTTGTGATAGCTTGGAACAGGAAAGTGTGGGGGCTATGGAAGGTGTGCCTGCACACCATGGTGTCAGCCAAACTATTGGGGGTGCCCCACACAGGTATGTGGTCAGTGCTGCTCATAGGAGGACCTCTGGCCAACATGCTCCTGCATGACAGAGCACAGCAGCTGTTGTCACCAGATGCATGTTTTAGGCTGTAATGGAGGCACAGGCATGTGCTGAATGGTGCAACAGAGAAGATCAGAGGCTACAGAAGGCTGCTGTCTGTTCTTTAAATAAAAGCATCCAGGCAATGGTAAATGCTCAACAGCAGATTGCTGATGCTTTGGATAGATGGTTGGGTGATATGGTTGGAGTCCTTGTCCATGGCATGACAATCTGCAAGTGTGAGCTGTCTGTGTGGGAACATCTGGTAGGAGTGAGGCATCAGGCACGTGGACATAAGCCTGATACATCACCTGATTCAGGTCTACATGTATGAGCTACCTCACATGCCCGCTCCCATAGTGGCGGTAGCAGCAGCAGTGCATCTGGTGCTGTGCTGTCCACACCATGACACAGCAGGCCACGTGCACGTGGCACTGGATGGTCCCAACAGGGACATGGTTCCAATGGACTAGTGACTTCAGTCAGTATCCAATCTGCACCTCTGTCTGTAAGTGCCTGTGCAACCCCTTGGCAGGCACAGGTCACATGGCCATGGCCGGACACCATGAACTGTAAAACCTCACCTGTACAGTCTGCAGCTGTCAATAATACCCCTGTGTAGGCCAGACACATTGGAGAACTGTGTGCAGACATGCACACACACATCGGACACATATGTAGGGCACTGCAACACACACATGCATAACATCCACACACGCCCAGTTAAATCAAAGGCCCAAACCCACACACATGATGTCATCCAATGGTGCAGCCTAGGCCTCTGGCAAACATTAACACCCTGTGCATATGATGATGCCTGTGCCGCATCCCTGACATCCACACCATCGGTGCAGGGACATGCTCATATGGTCTGATGCACAGGGTGAACAGACTAGGATATGTGTAGTCTACAAATGTTGACGACTGTTGACAGTGAGCAGATATACCATGTAGTACAGGTGTACAATACTGTTAACAGTATGTGCCTTGTGTAAAAATAGTGCAGCCTAGGCCTCAGGCAAACATTAACACCTTGTGCATATGATGATGCCTGTGCCGCATCCCTAACATCCATACCATCAGTGAAGAGACATGCTCATATGGTCTGATGCACAGGGTGAACAGACTAGGATGATATGTGTAGTTTTCAAATGTTGAGGACTGTTGACAGTCAGCAGATATACCATGTAGTACAGGTGTACAATACTGTTAACAGTATGTGTCTTGTGTAACAACAGTGCAGCCTAAGCCTCCGGCAAACATTAATACCCTGTGCATATGATGATGTCTGTGCTGCATCCCTGACATCCACACCATCGGTGCAGGGACATGCTCATATGGTCTGATGTACAGGGTGAACAGACTAGGATGATATGTGTAGTTTGCATATGTTGAGGACTGTTGACAGTCAGCAGATATACCGTGTAGTACAGGTGTACAATACTGTTAACAGTATGTGTCTTGTGTAACAACAGTAAATGCATGTTGGTCATGTTGTTCTGCTATCCTTCTTCAGGTCTTATTGCATGTGCCGGTGGATGTCAGTGTTTGCAGTTAAGTGTCCCATATGTCAATGTGGATTACTCACAGGTATGTATGAATATACCAGCATGCACCGTGTAGCTGCCACATACCAGTGAGAATGTCCCACGTTACAAACACGTCTACCATTCCAAGAGCATGATAGCTATGTATTAAGCTACTGTGGCCACAGACATGACATCCATAAAGGGTGAAATCACAGGTACTGTTACATGGAGTGGTGTGGTAAGAGAGTGGTCTAGCTGATTACAAGGGTAGAGGCCAATGGAAAGTGTGATGCCTCAATGGGAATCAGTAATACACATTCCCATGACAGAATGGCAACATACAGCTGCACCCACACACTCAGATATTGACACACATGTATTCATTGACACTGTAACACACACACACACACACACACACACACACACACACACACACACACACACACACACACACACACACATTCATGGCTTCACCAACACAGTAAAACACACTTGCACACAGTTGCTACTGGAGGGATGAGGACCCCTGTCTACATGCAAATCATCATTACAATACTGTGCACCTACATGACACACCACAGAGAATACACATGTACAAGTAGTCAGTACGGCGTAAGATCGAGGACATCAACATGGATAGTTGAATGCATCGCCTGGATGGTGGGAGGGGTCCTATCAGTTCAGTATGGTAACATACATCCTCACCCCAGGGACCAGTCAGCCACACATACACACACTGTGGCATTCAGTAATTAATAAACCTATGTCATGCACATACAAATATCTCATGTGTGAAATACATGACCCTGCCTATGTCCTGCTTTATACATTGCAGTCTGTACAGATGTGAATCTCAGACATGCCTAGCTCATGTTATATATGTCAGGCGTACAGCAGTATTGCATGTGTTACAAACTGTATTGATGCTTCCTGTGACAACAGTGCTGATATATGCATAGGGACATCATATCTATTAACAGGTGCCAAGTGATTTACCTTCACTATCACCCTGACCGCTGTCTAAGTTGTGTGTTATGTCCTTCAGTTAACAAAACCATTGCTTACCGGTTACACAGGGTATTGTAGGACCGCTTGTGACACACCTGTGAGCTGCCAACAGCAAACATCCATCTGCAAAGATGCCCTGCCACTTAGTTATTTCAACACATCTGTCCATACCTGTGGTACATCTTTCTGTACATTCAGCATATCACCATATATAGTTGGCAATGTTGAGGCTGCATTGCAGCTGCATGATGTACTAGGATACATGCCGCCTGCATACATCAGCAACTGCACACACATGTTATCTGAATTCACAACACTATGTGTACAGGTATGTAGGTCCTACAATACTGATATTTGGTCATGTTTGTAGGCATTGCAATCGGTGGATATGTGTAATAACATACATGACACATAGACTGCTGTATGATATGATGGATGACCAGTACAGAGGGGGTGTTACCTCTGTCAACATTGATATCACACCTTATGTACTATTAGCATTCAGCAGCCATGGACCTATATTCCATGTGCATGTGTGAAATGGCTGTAGCCACCTGTTTGCACAAAGGACTACAACAGTTATGCTATTTACAGGTATGTTGTGTGTGTGGCATGTACATACCCAGGGCAGGTACATGTATGTCATATCCATACATGAGGGTGTGTACTGGTGTACAGCAACAGACATCTGCTAATTGTGGACAGTACTGAGGGCCCTTGGTATGTGTACAGCTGACCTGATCACAGACAGTGGTATCATTGCATTGCATAACACATGATGCAACTGTGTCAGTACATGTGTACTGTCTACAGTTGATGTAGAGCTTAGTATAGTACACAGGTCAAGGATCACATGGTGGCGTACTCGTCTGTCATACAACATGTATGGTTGTGTGGTGATGGTCCGAGGGCATGGTGGTGTCTGCAGTTTACATCCTAGAATGCAGCATGTGACACTGTGTCCTGCACATGGCTCATCTGTGATGCCTTTCATGGGGGGACCGGTCAGTACATGTGAGTGGCCTTTATGTATGTTGGTACACCACCTGGAGTGGTCCGTACCTGTGTTATGGCCCACATGTCTGGTTCTGAGGTATATGGTGGTAGTGCTAGGTTCTGAGTTATATGGTGGTAGTGCTATTGTGCAATACAGAGACAGCCAGTTGTTCCTCACTGTGCAGATGTCAGTACTCCCCATTGTTGGATCTACGGTGGCCAGCTGTGAATATGGATGCTACACATGTAGCACTGGTTATCATAAGAAAACAATGCAGTTGTCTTGTATGTGTATGGGAGTTAACCTGTGTTTATGACATTTGCCTTGGAATGGCACAGTGTGGGTGGATGCAACTTGGGTAATAGCCACACTCCCTTGTATCATGGATGCATGTGATATGTGACAAAGGCCTGCCTACTGTCAGCCATGTCATCCCAGACTGACAGCTGATTTGTAAAAGACTGGTGTCAAATATATGTAGAGCAGCGTTCCCGCTAACAGTGATAACTACCAACACCAAAGCCCATTACAATGTGTTCTTTACATCTACCTGTAATAGCATGGCCACTGTGGCCCTCCATGTTTAGCATTTGAGTGCATCCCAGTCATCCCTGTGCTATTAGGAGTATGTGCATGCCCAGTATATCCTTGTGTAGATGGACACATAGTGCATTCCGAACAGCCCTGTGCTGAGGAAGGGCTTAGCCCGAAAGCGCTCATCTCTTGTGTGTTTTTGTTATAATAAATTTTAAAGTTTTTAACCACAGCAGTATCCAGTATCATTTTTTGCTGTTTTGGATTACCTTTTGGTTGTTACGACAACTGGATTTTAGCGTAGCACGAACCTTTTTTGGATAGTGTAATAAAGTAGTTAGGTCGGTGTTCTACTCCCTCCCTTGCCGTGTGTGTGTGTGTGTGTGTGTGTGTGTGTGTGTGTGTGTGTGTGTGTGTCTATTTGCCTGAGAACTGAGTAATACCTTTATACTGCTCACACTCCATACATTTCTTATACCCACCGTTAGCAAGGCAGATGATGTCACCCATCCACAAATATACCTCTGGGAGTGCTGTGTCCAAGTAATCTCGGTAGAATGCTCTGTAACTACATAATGCTGTAGTTTAGTAAAGTAGTTTGGTTGGTGTTCTAATCCCAGACATGCCGTGTGTGTGTGTGTGTGTGTGTGTGTGTGTGTGTGTGTGTGTGTGTGTGTGTGTCTGTCTGCATGAGACAAGTATAGTGCTTTGCAGTATTCGCTGTAGTGCATGCCCTAAACATGTGTTGCTGCAGTGTGATACGGTAGGGGTTTGTATACAGGACATGGCAAGTGTGTGTTTGTCTGTCAGAGCCTATGCAAAGGTGGCAGTGATTGTCTTACCATTGGACATGTTTTGGAGTGGGTTTTGTAGTTTTCCTATATAGTATCCATCTTATGACATATTGGCCACATCATGAGTAGTACAGCTGTCAGTCAGCCACAGCACTGTGTTGGCAAACCATACCCATACATCTGGCAAAAGGGCTGGTGAACTAAGTATGCAGCCCTACTAGTACCAGGTATATGTCCCTCACCCCTGTGCCATGCACATACAACCTTGCCTAGGATATCCCACTATGTTGCTAGTAACATGCACATTGAGGACAGATAGTAGGCATGGTGTGGCCACAGTGGCCTGCAGAGGACATGGCACCCTGTACAGCAGTACAATTGGCACATATCTGCGAACATTGTGCCTTCACTATGTTCCACACTGAATGGCTGCAACATATGTGGCGTCATCATATGTAATCCACTAAGGCCAGACAATGCTGTACACATGTGCCCTGTATGGACCCATGCCACTTACACCACAGAATACCTGTCCATTCTATACATGCATGTGCAAGGCCGACCTGCTCACTGTAAGCAGGTTTCGCCACACCAGGCCAGTATTGTCATATCGGGGTATAACAGGCTGCGTACACTACATGTGTCTGCCAAACCAGGTACACCTGTACATGTCACTGTACAGTATTGTGGGACATGCACATCCCAGGCAATGCCCATGTGAAGGACTATCAAACGCAGACATGACATGCATTGCAAAGCTATGGCTCTACACATTGGTAATCAGGATGTCAGGCCAGATATTGCAGTACCCATCTGTATGGAATATTGCAGACACTACACCCCTGCACTGCACACCATTTTTGGGTGACACAATGGCAAATATTACCCCTCACCCAGCCTTGTACAGCCATCTTGCACAGCCAAACACTACACACCCATGGAGCAATGCATACCTGCATGACAGTACTGGCACCCTGTGTCTGCATGTGGGTTGTGATGCTCCCAACCACAGTGAATCCCAGTATAAACCTCATTGGCATACCAACAGTTGTCAAGAACTTTCACATGGCCTAGCCCATTGAACCTCCAGATATCCCCTGTGGTGCATGTGGTCCTGTGCATTACTGTGGTGTGGCAAACTAAGTAGTTACATTGTGTATTTGCCACCCTGGCAAAGGTGTCAATGCATGTCCATTAGAGTGTGGTTGTAGTGACAGTGGCATCCGCTCATGTGGACTGACATGTGTGCCACACCTAATGTATGTCTACTATATCTGTTGCAGATGGCACTCACTCACCTACACACATGTTCTTACAGCACTGAAACATGCCACCTTTGTGGAACATGTAGTAACATCATGCACATGTAATAGTAATGAGTAGTCAGGGGTTTGACCCTGTACTATTCAGTGTTTGACAAATTATGGTGAAGTCTCCAAGCCCTTCCCTGGTGTACATTGCCTGTTCCACAAATGCACTCTCTGGTGGATGTGAAGGTGTACACCTGCACAGCAGCAGCATGTGTATTTTAACAGATGGAAATGGTCAAGTGATGGCCTCTGCACCTATTGCAGTCTTCCTCTAGCTGATTGCATGTGGCACAGCTGTGATGGTGTTCCCATTGCCATCCGCATGATAAACACAGTACATTATCTAGGGAAAGATGTTATTATCTGGCCATGACAGTCGCTGTGAGTGGTACCTGGATGTGGTGCTCTGACATGGCATTGCAGGTGATATCTGGATGTACCTCAATCATTTTCAACAGTGGGAAACAGCCTAACGACAGGAGAGTGATGTGCACACAACTACAGCATGCAAGTGGAGCTATGCTGCATTGAGACTACTGCCTGTTTAACATGTGTGTGGTAATGGCTATTCTACATGTTAAAATACAGACATGACAGTACTCTGTTCATGAGGGAACCCTATCTGTAGGGCCATCTGTGAACAGGTCAGTGTGTACAACCATTTGTTTCCTGTGTTACACACTGAACACACTTCTGTGCACAGCAGAAGCATGGTGTGGGGATTGCCGACAGTACATGATGATAGGGATGTGTTACTGCCATTGCATCCCTGACTGGACATGTGTCACATGAGACAGTGGTATGACTGACACTGTGTGGGATTCCCAGTGACAAGCCAATGATGGGCAACTGTTCACAGCTGCGGTCACACATCCACTACACATTGTACAGTTGCCATGCGGTATATATGCATGTGTTGTGCTCCCTCTGCAAATGTATACAATCTGTTGGGTTGCTGGTGATATCTATGCATACTGTCGTAGGTAATCCTGTATGCTGTTGTCTATCACTAAGCCATATGTGGGTATAAAATGCAACACCATAGGCCGAATGGGTTGGTAGGTCCCGGCAGATCCTCCTGTCCCACTTCAGCTGACCATGGCACTGGGCAATAGCACATCTGGGGTCCAGCCATTAATGTCAACCTCTGTTGGCTATGCACCATCTTCTGGTGGCTCCACCACTGAGGATGGAGATTATCCCCCTTGGGAGTTGGACCAAACAGGTACATATCTGCTGTCGTGCGGTCACAGACATGTTTCGTAGGAGGCTCCCTAAGGGGTTACAAAGCCAGATACACCAGTTCAAGGGTTGAGTGCCACATTTACAGCATGATGCTGCCTGTCTTGGACAGCCCCCAGCACTGCCTCCTTTGCAGCTGTGTAGATGCAGTGACAGTTGCCCATGGCTGGAGACCTCCATCGCACTGCTCCCATGGGCTTTTGAATGCCAAAGACCCATCCCCATCCAGGGTGTATGCCCCCACATGTGTCATATACCAACCCTGTATGCTGTCATTTCTGTGCTCCTATCTATCCTCCACAACCATACCTACACTCCTTCCCCAACATCTGACCCTCACCTATGGACACATAAGGCCATTTGGCTCCTAGACCACCATCTGCCATATACATAGCTGTCCATTACACACACATGCCCACTGGACACATGAAACCCTTCTAATAACATACAGTAATAACATACTACTGTTATCCTCACCACTGTAACTCAGGCGCACGGTCTTGGTATGCACATCACTCCTACATGGTTCAGGTACATGTGAGGAGGACGACCCCATTGTACACAAAACACTACCAGTTGGGTGGGACCTGAATGGCTAACTGGTAGCAGCATTTTTTTAGAGCTCCACAAAATTAGTTCAAATAACAGGAAAATAATTAATTTCATCGAACAAAAATATCCAATTATTATTGATATTCTTATGAACTAATAGTGTACTAACTTTGAAAGCTTTTTGTCAAGATTTTCCTGTCAAACTAATCTGGAGACTACTATAGCCACTTGGAAATGAGTAACTCAAAGAATTCACACTCTGAAACAGTCTTGAAGAAGGAAATCCAATTGATGTCTGCAGGAGCTGTCATTGAAATTGATAATTTTAAGGACAACCCTGAAAATCTAAAAGAGAACTGCCAAAAACAAACAGATGTCTTTAAAGAATTATTACAACAGCAACAAACAAAAATTATGGACATCAAAACATCTCTCTCTGATATAAATGGAAGGTTGAAGGAAGAAGAGAACCAAAATGAATTTCTCTTGCAACAGAATAACTGGCTAATCAACAAGATAGATGATTTAAAAAACAGAGAAAGATGCACAAATATCAGAATATTTGGTCTTCCAGAGAAAGTTGAGGGCGAGGACATCATCTTAATTTTAAATTCTTGGTTGCCGGAAATCTTAGACCTAAAAGAAGGACTGTTAAATGGCATAGAGAGGGCTCACAGTGCCATAGGAAAACCTGCATCATCCTCTCCTAATAATTATCCTAGATCCATTGTAGTAAAGTTTTTATCATACCGTGATAAAGAGCTTATACTGAAGTCAGCATGGAGGAAAAATCCTTTAAATTATAAGCAACATCAAATAAGATTCGATAATGACTATTCAACTAGAGTACTGGGCCTAAGGAAGAAAGCATGGCCACTTGTAAAATTTCTGAAACAAAGCAAAATCAAAGCTCAACTTGCATACCCTGCGAAAATCAAGATTTTTTTACTCAAATTAAATGAGAACCTTCGACAACATAGAAGAGGCCATCTTCCTTTATCAAGAATAATAATATAATCACAATTCCAGAAGAAATGGATTGGTCAACATCTAATTCATTGAAAAGATCTGAAGAAAAAAAATCCTGGACTGATGTAAAAAAGAAGAAACAAAGAACTGAAATGAACTGAAATAAAAAATACAACAAGCTTAAATACTCTCAAAGAAAATGAAACATACACTAAAAGGACTGAAACTAAAACATATGTACATTTACTTATTTTAGTTGTTTATCAATCATAATTTAGTTTATTATTCTCTTGCTTTTCTTTTATAGTATAGTGATGTTTCTAACTCTACTTATTATAAAATGAAACTGCTTATATCAATTAATTAGCACAAAACAGCTACAACAAATATAGATGTGTAATACTATAAAAAAATATATCTCTTAAAGAACTCATTTTCATTCAGATTGACAGTCTTGATGGGATAGAATCATAAACAGGAATTTGAGAGGAGAAAGAAAGGAACAGTGAATGATTTGAATGTTTCCATCAAGAAATGTTGGCATATAATACACATAGGTGTTTATAACCATTAGGTTTCATGTAAATATAAAATGTCAGACAAAAAACTGTTATCATTAATAAAAAATATAAATATAGTAGCTATATAATTGTTCGGGATGATGACAGGAGGTGTAAGCGCGAACATTGAATGAAGAGTTATTATGTTTTTACTTTCCCTTGACGTCAAACACTTTATTGTTTCAGTTAAAAGCATTGTTTCCTTTTTTTTTTTTTCAAACACAAACTGTCTGACGAGAATGTGGAAAAATAACGGCTGTCTGCAAGAAGCCGCGAGCTCATATAACTGTCAGATACGCTTGCGAACACACAAACAGCATTCTTGTAGTCACTCAACATCATAGTAGGCTTAATAGCTTGTGCTTAAGCTCTGCTAGCAATGGTGATGCAAAAAGAATGAAAGCAAACAGAATTCAGTGTAGAGCCACTAAGGGGAAGAAAAAAAATATATATATATAGTGCGAGTGAAATCTGTCTTTTTCGGACTATAACGATTGTAGAATCAATGTGAAAAGAGATCTTGGTGCTTTTTCTTCAGCGGAGCGGCACTTGGGATGGGCGATTGATGCTGACTCAGTACTTAATGGTTTTCCTGCTTTTGATTTGTGTTACTACTCACATGGGACCACACCAGTAACAATGCCAGAGGGAAGAGATGAGCAAAAGTAGAAAGAAGGGAAAAAAAAAAACAGCACTCACATCAGATGAAGTGTATAAATTGGCAGCAGCATTGTTAAGACTTTCTGACCATCTTCATTCACCCTTCTTAATGGAGGTTACTATTTGACAATGCCATTTGCCCTCATTGTCAGTGTATGCACCCTGACAGATATATACATGTTAGGAAATTCACTATAGTGCAATGATGACCGCAGAGTAAAACTTAGCGGAAGATGGTTGACAATGGGCTCGCATCATCCGCACCTTTTCCTACTGCCTCATAGAAGAGATCCAACATGTTGCTAGAAAATTACAATGGATTACATATATAGCATTCTTGAAATTTTTTTAGGCATACTTCGATCCGATATTCACATGTTTGTCAAGCAGTATAAACTGTCAAGAATGTCTTCCTGTTTGCCAAACTTATAGAAAGTATGACACAGCAAGCTGTCATTTAGCTCTAAATCAATATAGACTGTTTAGTGTGAAAACGGAAAGTTTTGAGTTAGTTTATAAATAGTGGTCAGATTAAACAGAAATTGTATAGTCTAAAAACATTTGCATGAATTTCTGTTAAATTATGGTACTTTTACTCTAAGAATCTTATTTATTATTCATGATGAAGAAAGTTCATTTATAAAAGATATAACACTTTCACAATAATCATCAATAGTGATCAGCAAAACCACTGTTTTCTGGTAATGCTACATAGCATTTGTGCTTGATCAGATATATAGTATAGGAGGGCAATGGAAGCGATGCATTAGACAATTATATTTTACCATTACATGCATACATTGACCGCTCATTTTGAGTACTACCTCATTAATTGAAAATAGGTAATAATAGACAAGCCCAAACTATAGGAAGAAATAAGTTTATTTAGTTTAAGAAAATACAGTAAAATAACTCTGTAAGAGTTATAGAAACTCAGTTAAAGGGAAGGATGAATAAATAAGTGGATATAGTCTTTCAACTAACCTTGAATGAAAATGTAAGCACTGTGAACTACAAGGCTAGATCACAGTTTGGAAAAGTGATGTGAGGAATGCTCTGTTAGAATTGATCATTGTTATAGAGTCTATTAAAGTAAGATAGGAAACTGTCCTTCACAGAGATATGTCATGACAAGTTTACAATGGAAATGTGCTATTACTGACACACATTGAGTTTCCTAGTATTCTAAGACATGTCTTACAAAATAAAATTTTCATTCTTACAGTTACTTCTATAATATGAGGTGATGCCTCAAGACAGTGTAGTCTCTGCACCTAAGCTTCTGTGGAAAGAAAGCACTAGTTAGGATTTGTAAATAGAATCTGTAGACAATTGTCACATGTGTGCCAGAGTGATCAAACGGGAGATAAAATCTTCAAGTACAATGATATCATGACACTTAGAGGCATTTTGTTAAATATTTTAAATAGACACAAATCCATAATGACATATAAGAAGCTTTCATCACTGACTATCTATTAACATTCATACTAAATTTGATTTTCATATCCATATTGTTTCATTACTCATAGACTAATTGCTGTAAGTTGTAAACATGCCTTTTTAAAACAGATAAGTGGACCTTCAGCAACACAGTTATTGTTCATCAAGGTAATTCTTTAGCAACAGATCTCAGACACAAAAGAAATTCATGGATCTTTGTATCTGACCTTTTATTGCTTCACAAATTTCAAACATGAAGATATATGTCTGTATGTGTTAACCTACAAATATGCGGATAAGCAGAGAAACAAACATAAATAAGTGACTACACACAAATATGTTTATAATCTACATGGCTAGATTTGACAGTGCACATATGTACGGATACAGACATATCATTTTTAATTGATACTAGTTATATTATTTATACCTTTTATTTGGAAATTTAATTCACATTCTGTCATGCATAGAAACACACTTACTCCTCCATAATTAAACTGCACAAAAGATAAAAAAATACAATACACCTCAGTAGGCATACTGAATCTGATATATTTCAATCAATAAGCATATTCTAAATAGAAAGCTTGAAGGTTCAATAGTCTTTATTGACAGAAAATTCAATGTTTTATATTTGAATGAATAAATGAAATGAGCCTTCTATAAAATGATTATAAAATGTATCCTGAATTTATAGTAAAATCTACATATTGAATTTATGAATTATATGAAAAGACAAAGGATTTCTAATATTTGCAAGAATCTAATGTGCATTATAAACTACAGGTTGAAGTATATAATCAAATAGTCAATAAAACCTTGATATAACAAGTCATTTATGAGTTTAAAATTATTTTTAGAACAATAACTAGTTTGTAGAGTTTTACCTTACGTTTACACTAACAAAAATTGTATATTCTTTTGGTGAAAAACAATACTACAACTGTATATGTAATACAATTTTTTGGTTTGTGGGAAAATTATATGCATATATCATTCAATGAATCTTTTAAATTTTGATATGTTTATGTAAAATAGATTTCACAACAGTCAATATGTGTTTGGAAAAGAATCCATGTATTATCTTCTTTTAAATATTTAATTTGAACATATGATGCATATATTACCATGGTAATAATTATGTCATGTACATATATAGAAAATATATAACTACAGCAGATTCAGAAATGCTCTTAAAGCTGATATCAGTCAGTCACTTTGAATGGTTCAATGAAAAGAGTATATTATAAAATATATATGTATGTCTTTGCAAATTGTTCTTATTCATAATGGAGACTGAGAAAGGGAAAAGAAGATGACATTAGAACAATTTGATAATAGATTCAACTTCTTTGAGATGAGGATACTAAGCAATGTGATAGTAGGTTATTATATGTTCATAATAAGGAATATATTTACATATATGCTTTTAACTTACAATCTAGTTTAGTGTTTCACTATGTACATAATAATTAGAATCATAAATATAATTCAATATATACTAGTGTATAAACGCAAAGGTCTCTAATAATACAAGAAAGGAGCTTAAGAAAATCTGTCTACTAAATATGAGAGTTAATCTGGTAGATATTTTTTTTTTACCTATCAGATTAGGAATGTATATCATTCCGTGTGTGATGGGGGGAAGATTGAAAGTAAGGATTATATTAATCAAAATAATTTTACTTAACTTAAATATCACTTTTTTATTATGGCCTGAAATGAGTATTAATATAAAGGTATTCCAGAAGAGATTCAGTCTATTTATGATACAGGATAAATCTGTTCCAAATACAATACTACGAAATATACTCAAATATTACTATAACTATTTTCAAACATGAAAATCAACAAAAAATATGGACTTAACATTACTTTCACTGAACATAAATGGTTTAAATAATCCAAAAAAAAGATCAAACCTACTAAAATATATAAAATTAAACAAAGCACAAATAATATTTCTTCAAGAAACTCACTTTAAATCTGATGAAAATCACTTATGGAATCCAAATGAATATACATCAATAGCACACTCATTATATAAAACCAAAACAAGAGGAGTCAGGATACTATGGAGAAAAAATATTATTAATCCCCAAATTCTTTATAGCTATGAAGATAAAGAGGGACTTAATAACACTAGTTATAATAAAATACAATAATAGAATCTGGACATTAGTGAATCTTTATTGGTTTCCAGGAATAGGAAAAAGGACGACAAACAAACATCTAGACTTTATTAGTAAAACATATAAAGGTAGTTTGATAACAGGAGGTGACTTTAATTGTATTCTTGATAACTCTGAGACCACTAATAAAATAAATCTACGTATAACCCCTATAGCAAAGCTACTCAAAAAATGGACTGAAAATCATAATTTAATAGATACATTCAAATTTAAAGAGAACAACTCATTGTTATTTTTGCACCGGGATCACAGATTTACAACCCAAACAAGAATAGATAACATTTTTGTTGCACAAGACCTTGTTGAGAAGATAAATAGTTTCACAATAATACCATGTTCATTATCAGATCATAGAGCAATTCTTATTAATATTCAAACAAACTTTAAGAAATTAATACAAATGACAAGAATTCCAGCATATATTATGAAGCTAAAAGAATTTAAACCTTGGTTACGCTCAGAAATAAAATTATTTTTAGACACTAATCTTACTAATGAACTCAATATAGTCATGATATGGGACGCTTTAAAAGCCTATATTTATGGTAAAATTATCACATGGTACAAAAATAAACTAAAAGAATGGGAATCAGAATTACTTAATATACAAAATCAAATTATAAAAATAAATAATAATTTAACAAATGTACTTACTAATAAGAAGAATATTAATGATTGCATGAGAAGTACAATGAAAATTTAACACATAAAACTAATCTAGCACTTTAAAGATTAAAATTAAACTCATATGCTGTTTCTTCTAAACATATGCACAACCTGGCGATAAGAGTCAAAGTACAATCTAAAAGAAATAACATTACAACTATCATACATGAAGGAAAGAAGAATAAGAAGGTGTCAGACATAAGTGATATACTAGATGCTTTTAAATATCATTTTACAGAACATTATAAGAAGGAAGGAAATCAAACAAAAATCTTTAATTTAGATTTAAAACCTGAACTGATTAAAACAATTCCAGAAAATCTAAAATTAGAGCTTCAAAAACAAATTACTTATAAAGGAATTTCAGAGAAAATTAAAGAAAGCAAAAATAATAAAGCTCCGGGAATGGATGGCATCATAGCCGAAATATACAAAATCTTTCCATCATCCATAATCTCAGTCTTCCAAAAAACTTTAATAGAAATACAAACACACAATAGCATTCCACCATCTTGGATATACTCATTAATTACTCCTATAATAAAAGAAAATAAAGATGCATCAAAATGGAGCTCCTATAGACCAATTACATTGCTCAACAATGATTATAAAACCTTTATGGCTATTTTAGTCAATAGAATTAAGAAATCTATGAGAGAAATTATAAATGAAGATCAAACAGGGTTTATACATAATAGGCATACATATGATAATATACAAAGAATACTAACTATTATTGACTATTTAAATAGAGAAAAACAAGAAGCCTTAATAATTACATTGGATATAGAGAAAGCATTTGACTCCTTAAATTGGAATTTCTTGTGTAAGATAGTAGAGTATTATGAGTTTCCTAGCTCCTTCATCTCATTAATAAAGAACATATATAAAAACAATTTAGCATATGTAAAATTAGGACCTTTCACCTCTGAATCAATAACATTGACAAAAGGCACAAAACAAGGTTGTCCCATGTCCCCCATATTATTTGCATTAGCCATTGAAATACTTGCTATCTCAATACGAAATAATCCCAAAATAGAGAGTATAAACTTATATAATCAATATAATTCAAAAATAATATTATTTGCAGATGATATACTTCTTACCACAACAACTTCTAAGAATTCATTAAAAGAATTAGGTATACAAGTTGAAAAATTTTATTCGATTTCAGGACTACATTTTAACAAAATGAAATCAAATTTTATGATATTGAATAAAAAATGATTTTCAAATAGAGGATAATCATATAATTGGTAAACACACTATCACTTTAAACTATCTAGGTATAACATTGAGTACAACATTAGAAAAAATATTAAACATAAATTATAAGGAAATCATGCACACAATAAAGTCAAATATAATAAAATGGAATAAAATATATATATAACATTTGAAGATAGATTGCAAGTAATAAAAATTATATTATTCCCAAAAATACTATATATAGCACAAGCCATTCCAGTAATACCAGACAAATATTTTTAAAAATAAATAAATACATTATTATTAAGATTTCTCTGGCATCCTAATAAAAACAGAATAGTGCTTACACACCACACTAGACCTTGGATACTAGGTGAAATCAATTTTCCAGATCTTAAAACTTATATTAGAGCCTCCATTTTTAAGATAATTATAAATTGGATAGATCTGTGCTATTCTTCTAACTGGAAATCTCTCCACACTGTTATTTATTCAAATGGAAATACCATTATAAAGAATTTAATGATAGACAATCATATTAATAAACCATGGCATATCTTATGCGCTAGCCTTCAATACAATCTAACAAAACCTACTAATCTAAAATACTTAAATGATATGTATAATTCATTTAGAAGATTTGTAATTTCTAATACAGATATAAAGTTATGGCTAGAACTTTTATATCCTTTCAATGTAACAAGAAATTTTCCAAACAAAATGCATAGGACGGTTTTCATTACTTGGGAAAAGAAACGATTAATTTGGTGACAACAATGCATTAATGAACATAAGGTTTTGGATAGTCAAATTATAATAAAAACTTATAATCTTTTTACATCAGATTGGGTATTATTACAAAGTATATTACAATACTCACAAGATCTATGCAGAATAATTAACAATTCTTCTTTTAGAGATAGACCTACACTTATAACTCATTTATATGAAATAGTATATAATAATCAAAATTGGGAAAATTTGACATCAAAATTATATAAAATTTTAATAAATTATAGAGTTAAAATCAATCAAAAATTTTGGAATCATATAACAAAAGGTCATTCAATAAATTTATCCTTGGAAAATAAAACAAAAATACTAAATTCTGTTAAACTGACATCCAACATGCAATTCTGGAGAATTTACACATGGAAATTCCTGCATAGATCTTTTTTTACTCCAAATAGATTAAAACAATGTAACACCTCTAATAATGTTATATGCTGGAGATGTTTGCAAAATTGTAAATCAGATTGGATACATGTATTCCATGACTGCATTAAAGTTCAAAAATTTTGGGAAGATGTCAGCAACTTTATACAAGCCATATTTTCAGATACATTTATAGTAAGTAAATCTCTAATTTTGTTAAATGTTAATGAAAATCTAGAATTAAATAACATCAATCTCTACTTACTTTGGAGCATTCTAGCAAATGCTAGAAAATGTATTACTAGAAAATGGAAGTCAAATCTGGAACCATCATTTAAAGATTTTTTGTCAATATTGAAGGAAACTGCATTGTCGGAAACCAGAGTTAAAGAACCAAGACAATGAACAAGAATCCATGGGAAAAAATACTATCACTCATTGAGACACTAAACTTGAACTGAAACTCTTAATGAAGATGAAAGAAAAAGGAACAAATGATCTCACATCAATACGATGTTACTTTGAATAGACTGATCAATATAATAATTACATTTCAGGCCATTTGTAAATATTGCATATAGTTAATAATATTGTTCCATTTTTTCAGAAAATGTATTAAGATTATTATACAATGGAATTATTTGAAAATTAATAAAAAATATTTGAGCAAAAAAAAAAAAATACTACCGGTCCATCTATTGTTACCCCATTTACCTTTATCATGATGATAATGTTGCACATTGCAGGAGTACTGTTCACACATAATGATTGGACAGGTACTGTTGTGGTAATGTACATTACACAGAGTGATGTATATGGCCAATGTACAACTATTGTCTGTCTGAGGGAGTCTTGTGATCACATAGAGCAACACCACTACATAATACAGGTGTCACTGGTGTTTCCCATTTCATTCGTTTGTAATGCTTTGTTGCCACATGGCATGAACTGATACATCTCATATGCATGTACCTATATGCTGGACATAAACACTCACATGTACTTCTACATTATGGAATACATTCCTATACTGTTGAATGACCGCGCTGCATGATATCTTCTGGTTATAGCCTCTTACACTCGATTAGCCTCTACATTGCTTAACCAATGCAATACTCGCGTACTGGTAGCCAAACATGCTTACACCCGCTTGTTTCTGCAATTGCTAATGCACCGGCATTGGTTCTTGCATCTGTCATTCACACCGCTGGATGTGAGAGAGGACCACAATATTACCTCATGATGCCTATTACATCGTACTACATGACTCCAGTATCGGGATTGGCCACCCTTTAGGCGACATCATCGTGTTCGGCTGTACGGAATCTGTGGCCTGTCAAGTGACACAATCATATTTGTGTGTACCTCATACAATATGCTCCCACCTTGTGATGCCTATTACATCGGAATACATGAATTCAGTATCGGAAATGGCTGCCTATTAGGCGATGGCATGGAGTTCGTCTGTACGGAATCAGAGGCCTGTCCGGAGATTCATTCATATTCGTCTGTTCCTCTTAGGCATACCTTGTGATGCCTATCACACCAGACTACATGACTACAGTCATAGCTGACCTGAGGCATAGGCCAACTAAGCAGCCACCTAGGGCACCGCTTTAGTGGGTGCACTTTACCAGTATTTATTTGGTGTAGATAGACCAGGATAGGGGCACTGGGTGGTGGGGTGGGGGTGCCTTTGTGCCCTCTGCCTAGGGCACCAGTTGACCTAAGGCCACTCCTGACTACAGTATCGGCAATGGCTGCCCATTAGGCAACCGCATGGCATTTGAATGTACAGAATCAGCGGTCTGTCCGGTGAATCATTCATAATTGTGTGTTCCTCTTACAATCTGCTCCCACCTTGTAATGCCTGCCACATGACCACAGTATCGGGAATGGCTGCCCATTAGGCGATGGCATGACATTTGACTGTATGGAATCAACGGCCTGTCCAGTGAATTAATCATATTTGAGTGTTCTGCATACACTCTGCTCCCATCTGGCTGATACATGGGAACTGAGACCCTGCATTACAAAGGAGTAGTTGGGTTGTGATAGCCACATCCGTCGGACGGGTCATGCTACCGCATACCTATTATAGGTTTGCCACCTTCTCAATTGGCCAAAGTAGGATTTTAGGGTTACCACCTGTCCCACTTTGCGAGGGACAGTGCAAAAATATTCAAGACATAGTACATGTCCAGATTAAAGGACATTATTATATTCTACGTTTCATTAATGATTGCATACAACAGTTATTTTATATATGACACTTCTGTATGTTATGTGAAGCAGCATAAGTAATTCAAATGCAACTAGATTAAGCTTTTATTTGTGCAAATAAGTGTAATCCTGTACTATGCATGGCTGTAGGTATGTTTAGTCCTGGAATGTCTGACATTTCTACAGAATATGTCCCACTCTGGCCATTTGGAAACATGGCAACCCTATAGGACCTGTATGTACATATGTCAGACTTTGCAGGGCAACACACCCACAGCCAGTAGAAAGGGGTGTATTCACTGTTTCACCTAAATAAAAGGTTACTCTTGTAGCATTACAGTTGCTTATACTGTTACCTATAACATTTAGGTGTTTCAGAGGAACATAATTGTTTTATGCTGCTACTACAGACAATATAGGTAGTCTTTGCCGTAAATCACAGGACATTTGCCTTAGTTACAGTTATTATGCAGGACACAACTGCCCACAGGGGAGTGTCCCTCGCAAAAGTGGACAGGTGGTAACCCCATACCTTTTATTCTATCAATCTTCTAAGGTAGTCGGCGGAACATGCACGTTCTCTCATTATAAGACCTCTCATACTAATGGGGAAGAATAAACACTGAATCAGGGACACTGCATAATGACCTCAGGGACACATTTAGAGGGTTGGTGCTATTAACCTGACACATTGACGGACACAGAGCACATATGTATTCATACACATTTTCTGAGGTGCATGCAGTTTATGACTTTTACATGTCATTATTCATTACGTGCATTCCACCACCTTTCCTCCTAATATCACTAGTTCTAGGATGGTTTAGTTAAGACTGTGTTAGGATTCTGATTCGTAATCATGGACGTCTCTGGTAATCGGGGACAGTTCAATGATATGGTCCCTATGTATTCCCCCAATGGTTTACAGACTGTCCAGTAGATGTGCTCTTATAGTTTGTGAGGGTGGGCATCTGCTATACCCACATCGGAATATTACTTATACCCACGGGGTGGTCCTAATACGTGTCTGCCAGCCAGCGCATGCATGCCTAGCCCTATAATTGCATACCCATAGTTCCCCCACCTGCCACTACTCTACAGCACTCATCCTTATTGTGGGCGCAGGTGGACGCAGGTGGGATATGAACATACCCCTACACACTACCCACTCTCCCTGTGTTGGCACATGTCGTATGTTGTGTCAACCCATGTGTTATCAGGCTTGCACAACCTACTGTTCCGTATACATCTACATCCTGGTCATAATGGTGTTCCCCCATTGGTTGAAGGTACCAAATTTTTGGTGTCCCACAAGGGACGTGACGTGACGTTTAAAGTGTAGACCATGTAGATCTCTCCCACTAGTAGTTTCCTGCCAGTGGTCTGGGAACCAATGTTGTATTTACCTTTATTGTATGTCTTTATGTCTCACCGTCCTGGCTGGGGTGGGTGATAAGTAACATAACCTAGGTATATACATGTGTATATTTACTGTGACACACACATATATATATATATATATATATATATATATATATATATATATATACATATACATTAATATATACAGACATATCTGCATATGTGAAAACCTTCGGTTGCCCGAAAATTAGAGAAACTGAAAAAACCGCTACAGCGACTGAAGCGGAAAAACACAGGAATCAGCCACACAGACAAAATGAACTTTTTAGTACTTTCTTCCACTTTAATTTACTTGGACTTCTTCAGAAAAACCAGGATGCCTCCCTACATCCTGGTTTTATACTGTGAAACAGGAAATGATGTTGTGTTATGTTAATTGCTATCTTATTAAATTTCACAATAAAAACTCATTTAAATACATTCATTTGTGAATAAAAAATGTATATATGTATACCCACACAAGTGTGAATCTATACATTTGGTGATTATGTTATAACCATTGTCTATAAAACAAGATATTTTTTTAAAAAAGCATTGACCCTCTAACAAACTATTTAGTTTGACTAACAGTATATTATCTCTTTTTAAAAAGTGTAACTAATGATTTAGCACACTGAAATAAAAAAGTATGTTATTCATTTTGTACATTAAAAAACTTCAAGTAATTCAAGTCTATCCTATGAAGTCAAAATGAACAGAAATCTACTTAATAAATATATAACATTAGCATATTCTTGTGTGGACGTAAACAAAGAAAAGCTATTCAATGTGAACAACCTAACACATATGGCCTCACATCCATATACCAAACATTAGTCCAACATCCCAAACAAGACCCTAAAATAATATGCTTTTACATGTAGGTCTAATGATGGCTACTTATGAACCCGTCAACCTAGAAGTGTGTCCAGCCACCTTGTGTTGGGGTGAGCTAGACCGAGTGTGAAAAACTGTCACTACTAAAACTAAAGGAGGGGAGGGAGAAAGGGGAAGGGAGGAAGGAGGGAAAGGAAAGGGAGGAAAAAGGAAATAAGGGACTATTGGTTTATAGAAAACAAGAAAAAAAGCTCTAAACCTAACTGCATATGTATTCATACATGTATATTCATATTTTGCTGTCATATATATATATATATATATATATATATATATATATATATATATATATGTGTGTGTATGTATATGTATATATATATATATATATATATATATATATATATATATATATATATATATATATATGATTATATATATGTACATCAGTGTGTCAATACATTCCCTGTTCATACGCACTTACACATGCGTAATGGTGTTATAAGCTTCACCAGCATACTAGTGCCTTATTCATTATAACGCCAACACACTCCAGTTATCTTGTAATCGGTATGTAGCATGTTATACAGTGGACAGATGTCGCCATATGTTCATGTAGGGATTACCAATGGTAATTGGAACATGATAGTGTGATTCGACCCGTCCCTCTTCTGCACAGCCTATTATTCCATGTACTGTCGATGTTTGTATGGGGACATTCCTATTATTTATGTCAACAAATGGAATGCATGTGTTACAGAATTTGTACTTCAACATATATTGTTGTCTGCATGTGAGTATGCATATATACCTATTACAACCAAGCTGACCTCCACGGGGCAGTCCATTAGAACCGGCTCATCCAACCCTGGCATGCCTGTATCCATAATTGCATACACATAGTTCCCCCCACCTGCCACTACTTTACAGCACTCATCCTTACTGTAGATGTAGGTGGATGCAGGTGGGATATGAGCACACCCCTACACACTGGCCACTCTCCCCATGTCGGGACACATGTCATACGTTGTGTCAATCCATGTGTTATCAGGTTTGCACAGCCTACTGTTCCGTGTACAGCTACATCCTGGTCGTAATTGTGTTTCCCCATTAACTGGAAGTACCAGATTTTTTGGTGTCCCACAAGGGACGTCTGTCCATGTTTAAAGTGTAGACCTTGTAGATCTCTCCCACTGGTAGTTTCCTGCTGGTGGTCTGGGAACCAGTGTTGTATTTACCTTTACTGCATGTCTGTATGTCTCACCAGCCTAGCTGGGGGGGGGGTGCTAAGTACTTCACTTACACAGCAGGCATCCATTTACCTGTAGGGAAAAATGCACTACTACACATGCATCATTCCCTATTCCCTACTGCTTTGGACTCGTGCCGCATGTTGACTCACTCAGAGGATATTCAGACCTCCACAGCTTATAGTCCTGGCACTTACATGTGTTCAATTCTCAGGCGTTCATATGGTCTTCTGGGTTTTAGCTTATCCGACTGGGGACCAGGACTGCCCTGTACCTAGTTGAAAGTCAGACTTAGCAAGGGGAGATCATTAGTTCCACTTTTAGTGTTCTACCTGTAGTTAGGGATGCAGAGGTGTGCTCACTGATGGCCATCCTGATATATAACAGCACTAACTATTACGGGGATTTCCTATATTGTGACCATGTTCATTCTTCATATCTACATATCTGTATATATATATATATATATATATATATATATATATATATATATATATATATATATATATATATATATGTGTGTGTGTGTGTGTGTGTGTGTGTGTGTGTGTGTGTATATATCGGTCTGTACATACACATGCATATACTCCTACATGCTCATTTACATTTCTCATACTGTTGAATCACCACCACCTACTGTCGCACATACACACTTGCACACCCGCTTACGTCTCGGGTTGCCACCTTTTCATATGGCCAAGGCGGAGCATTTTCGAGACACACATCAGACTTTACAGGCCGACACATACCTATGGTCAGTACAAAGGTTAGAACTTTACTTATTTCCCTAAATGAAAGCTTATTCTTGTAGTGGTTTGTTTACTGCACCTGTTTCTTGTAACTTTGAGTATTTTACATAAATAACTGTTTTATGCAACTGTTACATGATATATGGGACATATTTCCTACTATCACAGGACATTTGCCATTACATTATATTTGGTCTGGACACAACTAACAAAAAATGGACTGTCCCTCACAAGGTGGGGCAGGTGGTAACCCTACTTACATCTGATTTACAGCACCTTAAGCACCCTATATCTGACTGTCACTATGCGAATGTGTAAGGTATATATTCCCGATAATGCACTTGGGGAGACATGCATCACAGTCAGGTGTTTAATCCCAGGTCGTAGGTTCTGCAGGACTGGCTGGAGGCTGAGCAGTCTTGTGGACAGCCACTGCTCATACAACTTGTGTCCAGATGTATACAGGATGGGACATCGTGTCGTGACACCAAGTCTAATGTTTAGAACAGATACATATCCCATGAGGGATATCCAAAAATTGTGGGGATGACCATCTTTGCTTTACGTCTGTAAGGTAGGGTTGTACATGCAAGGGATACATAGTTTGCAATCCTGAGAATGCCTAGGGTGAGACTGCCTACTAGATATGGGTAGGGGTCACTATATGCAGATATGGCCACGCCTATCTAGCAGCCTGATTTTGGCTGGTTTTGGTGGACATTCAGGAAGGGGGGGGGAAGTGGTGTGCTGTGAAGGGGATGATGGGTATTCAATTATGTATCCACGTGTGTTGGGGTTGGATGGCTCAGTTCAGGCCAGACCGTTATGTGGGTATGTGCCGGTAACGTTTCTGTACATGTGTATTGCACATTTTAATGTTCACATGTTTGTCGGATAGTATTGCAGATGTGTATATTTGTTCTTTGGTTATCTTCCTGATTCACACACCACTCCCTCATAGACCTCCCTCCAGTTCACCTATTGTGCATCCAACCCAGTCTCCCATTGGCGATATATTACATTACCCGTCACCCCCCATCCCCATATTCCACAATCAACATTCATCCCTTCTCTAGTTGATGGCCCATGGCACAGTCAATAGAACGCATTGCATACACTACATATCTCTGGGACCAATATAGTTGTGACCTCTACACTAACATTTCAGATCAACCACATGCTGTATGTCATGCACATAGGTACTCGCAAATACTTATCTTTCATGACATGGTAGGTAGACCCAGGTAATACCCATTCATCTATGGGCCATCCTGGCAAGGACATCTTGGACTACAAATGGGCAGATATTGGGCGAATGCTCTGACCATTGGTAGGGTTGCCACACTTTCATATGACCTGGATGGGACATTTTCGTGGCACAAATCTGAGTTTACTGGCCAACACATACCCATGGTCATTACAAAGGATAGTACTTTAGTTTCATGCCTATATATATATTTTTATTGTTGTGGTGGTGTAGTTGCTTATTCTGTTTCATTTACTTGTTTATTCTGTTTCTTGTAACATATAGGTATTTTATATATGGACATACGTACTGTATGGGACTATTTCATAACATATGGGACATAATTATGTCCTACTATCGCAGGACATTTCACATTTATTATGAATTTGGCATGGACACACCTGCCTAGAGGAGGGACTGTCCCTCACAATGCGGGACAGGTGGTAACCCATACCATTGGGCTAGGTTTGGCAATTGGCGGCATGCTAAAATGATTCGTTTCGCTTCCACTTGGTATAAGTAGCAACACTACAATGGAATATGGGCATGGGATTTTAAATATCTTTGTTCGAGGGATGGGGACTCGATATTCAGCTATATGCCTTTGTGTTTACTTCTTATTGTGGTGTTCACAAGTTGTCTTGTATGCTTTGCATACATTTCAGTATCCACAGACACTAACAGGAGTGATTACTATTGGAGGCAGGCTGTACTAGTCAGCATTTTAGGTTACACATATGCAGCCAACATGATCAGTCCTTCGTGCAGCACTTGGACATGCCCCCTGCACTCGTACACGTTTCCTATGCATGTGGCCATTATGGCAGCACGCCTTCATTAATATGCATGTGGTGCTGCTGCACCTACTCTACGCCGCACGGCCGGTGCAAGGCTAACGCTGTCCTTGCACCGAGCTTCATGAATCCTGGTGCCTGTCTTTTTTAGGAGCAGCTGGCTGACTAACAGGAACATTGCAGGAAGTAACACACATATCCTCTATAGCCATCAAAACAGGAGGAATGGGTGTAGTTTATGGAAAATCATTCCGTTACAACTTATGGCATTTTCTGAGGGACTGAGGAATATCAGTGTTCTCCAACTGAAAATACTGGCACATTCTAGCAATAGTCTTAGAGAAAATGAAACCCACATAGTGAAAATCAGAAACTGAGCTCTCCCCTGGGCCTGAATCAGAAATCTGAGGGAAAAAAACCCTGTATCCATCCCTGCATTTTCTTGTTCAGATTCAGAATCTTGAATCTCTTCAGGAAAAGAGGAATCCCTTTTTTCTTTTACCAGAAACTACTTTACAAGAAGTATTGGTATCCCGAAATAAACCCTGAGACAAACTCAGTAAACTAATCCTATCTATATAAATTTGAGGAGGACTAGATAAATGCTTGGTTTTATTTATTTTTTTTTTGACAGGAACAATGGGGCCAGACTTGTTACTAATGGAAACAGCTGTTTCAGCTGGATGGGCACAGCATTCTGACACAACATGAAATCCTTCCATGTTCCCTCTCCCAGGACCAACATGAATGTCTCTCCTTTGCCTCGTGAGTGGACTCCAGCAGCCACAGATAACATAACTAACCCCTGGTCCATTGTGGGTGTAGATGATACACTACAGACATCCAGGTTAAAAGATGAGTGGTCTGAGATACAACAAATGGCTACAGCAGAGTCACCCACCTGTGTTTGAGGCAATTTGCTAGCCTGCTGTGATAGCAAAGGCTGTTTGCTTAAGTTTTTCTTTTTGTAGACTGGTAGTCTGTTGCATTCTCAAGCTGAAAATGGTCCCTCTTTTCTGTGGAACACAAGCAGCAAATGCAAGTAAAACTACCAGTCCACAAAAGTTACTTTTTTTTTACCGGAAAAAGCACATGAAAAAGCACTTTCTAACACTATGCCAGCCCAACCAAGGAAAACTAAATGCAATTTCTCCACAAAAAGTATGTTTTCAGTTAATTAACACAACTTTTAAAATGACAGAAAAAAAGAGTGTTCTTACAGTCACGAGA
Organism: Protopterus annectens; assembly: GCF_019279795.1. Lineage (NCBI taxonomy): Eukaryota > Metazoa > Chordata > Ceratodontiformes > Protopteridae > Protopterus > Protopterus annectens. Next base: position 674,308,303 of record NC_056728.1, read on the forward strand.
CAGTGTTAAAACACAACACTCCAAATTTAAAATAACTTCCCTGAAGAAGAAAGTAATAAACCATCAATGCATTTAAGAAAACAGTTTATTTTTTTACTCCAAAGGAAACTTCTCTGCCCAGCAAAGGAAAGCACAAGATGATCAAAATGATCCTCAGCAGTCTCGTGGCGCATGCTCTTCAGTGGCAGTAAAGCTCTATAGAGTTTCTCACCCAAACTTGGCTTTTGTCATCTCAGCTTGAGCTGCATAACAATCTGGGTGCATGAAAGGTGACCTGAAGCTTTGGAAGCTGGCTGTCCCTTATATCCTTGGCGGGATATAACCCATATAGCTAAGGCAACTTCAGCAAATGATCTATATGATGAAATTACATAGTAATTAATGAAAAAAATGGAACGGACATGTGGAAAAGAGCATTTCTTTCACTTCATTACTAGGACTTGTAATATGAAACAAATAACCAGTGCAGTTACCATGGATTTTATGTGCTATAACTTATGCAGGCCACGTCCTTTTAGTTGTAATTAGTGCGGTATACAAAGCAGGTAACACTGTTCTTAACAGTGAGCACATAAATACTTCTTGGTGTGTTGCCATCTTTCGATATATAATTGTACCTTTCAGAAATGCTTGCTGATTGAGGTCCTACTTGTAATAGGAATGCACCAGGCTTTTAGCCTAGATTGTGGTTGAAATGTAGTCAGTATAATCAGCCTACCCACGTGGCTCATATATATATAGTAAACAAAAGTATTTAACTCACTGTTGCACAATAAAAGGAATTATTCCATAATGCCTGCTAATGTTTCAGAATTACTGATTGAAAGGTATAGGTTTTGTGGTATGTCAATATGTAAAATAAAACAGCAAGCACTACCATCAGTGGGCACATTATTTTAGGGATTACATTGTCGTTCTTCATGTAAATCACTTATTGCACAAGGAAGACAAATCAAACAGATTTTATATAATTAAAAAAGATGAACATTTTTGTTACATTCACCTCATCTAATGGTTATCGGACCCAATATTTATTGTATCCGCAGATGTGTCAAGGTCACTATCGAGATAAATTTCATCAAGCCTTGTGCAAATTTAAAGAATGCCTGGCAGAATGCCACTATTAGTCCAAAGGGCAATGCTATTTTCATTGTAGTTAAATTCTTGGAAAAAAAACATAATTAGGATCTCATGTATACTATCTGTTTTTTGGCACCATAAACATTAGCAGGTTTTAAATAAACAACCACATTTTCCTTTCAAGTGTCATTTTTGTTCATTTAAGTAAGCAAATTATTATTTATGCAATTGTCTGGGTTACCACTGCAATGGAATGTATATAATTGAAGTAATCCATTATCATCTGTTCCCATAGTGCTGAATTAAAAACAAATACTATATGAAGATGGGAAAAATCAGTAAACATTGTGTTTATTGCACATCCAGTGTATGAATATTAATATATCAAATGCTCAAGTGAAATTTTTAAAGAACAAGACAGAGTGAGGCAAAATGGGAAGGTTTGCTCAGACAAACAATAATATAGAAAAGTCAGAGTACTTTATTTCTATGAAATATACCGCAGGAAAAAAACAACAAAAATTGTGAATTAATACTTATTTTTGTTTATCTTTTTAAAGGTAACTAATGTCAGTTATGTAGTGTGGTGATGCCTGGCTAGATGCAGAAACACAAACTGTATCAAGTCAATATGATGAAGCTTTATCACAATCACATACATTATCTAAGGCATATTATTATAATATGTGCAAATAATTGACACAGTTATTTAACATTGGATTTCTTATAGTCCATGCAGTAAGAAAAAGAGATGCATGTGTACAACTGACTCTAATTGAAATTCATGAATGAACAGGGTCAGCAAAAAAAACAATACCATCTAACACTAATGATTGAATGAAGAGCATCTGAGATAACGTCCAGCTGTTAGTAGTGACCTGGGAAGGGATTAATGAGTGTCTATCATTCTGTGATTAGCCAGCTAACCACCAAATCACTAGTCTGGTGTGGTTCTTGAAAACAAACAATTTGTATGTTTAGTGCATGAATTTTAAACCATTAAGTCTTTGATGTAGTGTGCCAATGACTAGCAGGGTGCAATGGCTTTTGCAGAATTAAGGACTTAAGAAAATGTTTTTGTTAAGCAGGGTAGGCTGCCTTGGGGTTTGAAAGTATTGCTAATCTGCTGTTTGAGAATTCATCTTATCTTACCAGTACATATTGGTGGGAGATGGGTTAATTTAGCATCTAATCTCCGATATGATAATGAGTGACCCATCCTTTGATGGTGTGTACAGTTTAAGGAAGACACTGACTGTCACTGGTTTGGGGAAATATCAATGACCACTTCATGAATGTGCAGACATGGTATACTAAGACAGGTTGAAAGAAGGGGGAGGTACTCAGTCTGCTGGCAGTATTAATGATAGTATAATCAGGGTACTTATTTCATATTTAGAATTATCAAGACTGTTGGAGGGTAGATGGTGATTAGTTATTTACATAACAGAGAGGTAAACTGTGTACATCCATCCAGACAGACTGAGAGGAAGGTAGCATAGTCAGACTGCACTGTGGTTGTATAGATGTCTGTCTTGCTGTGAAGGGTTTATAAAATTAGATGAAGTCATCGTGGGGTGATGGCAGCTTTTAACACAATGACACACTGCTCTCATTGGTGGGTCTTTCTGCTGATGTTTTCTGAAGAACTTCATTGGCACTTCGACTGCTTCATTTATGTCAGGGAAAACATGACATTGCCTACAATATACACTTAGGACTACACCATATGTGGCAACAGCGGATGCATGTGGAGTATCTTTGTGAACAAAAATTCTCTTGACAGACATTTCACATGGAACAAGTATAATGCAAGCAGCTTCAGACATGCAAACTAGAGGAATGGGGGTACGGTCTGGAATTAGTTCCCCTCTGTGAAGCCTGAACTAATATTGTGCTACTGTAGCAGCTGCAACAGTATCACTCCCAATAAACTAGTATGTCAATGCATTCATCTTGGTCTTGACAATAGCATTACATTTTTCTGTCAGACCATTTGTTTGTGGATAATAAGGGGTAGTTTTTAGCTGTTGTACAATATTGTGCATCCACAAGCAATTCAACAGATCTGACATGAAGTTAGCCCCTCTGCATGTCAGTTCATCTCCAGGGAAAATCCACTCAACTATAAATTTGAAACAGATCATTTTCTACATTCTGCTTTAATACAGGACAAAGCCACAACTACTGACAAGATAGCTTCACCTTCTACTGGAAGAGAAAAGTAGTATCAATACTGACATGGTCTACCAATTCCAATATATACTTCTTTCCTCTAATACTTTAGGTACTAACACATGCCACAATATCATGGCTATCCTCTGAAATAGCTTGCCAATAACAGGTAAAAGTAAAGGCAGCAATAGATTGGTCTCCTGTCCTGCTACCATTTTTTCATCATTCACATACTCTTCCATTTCTTTTGCAATGCCTGCCACAAAATTGTGTGTTATTTGTATTTATTTCATGACTCAGTTGCCTATAAACAAGAATAGCAATGGCATAGCCAAAAGTACTTGATTGTAGTCCCTTTTTTTTTTCCAACACCATCCTAGTCGCTAACATTTTACATCACAAACAGTACTGACACGCTCCTAGTTGTAAACATTATACATCTCTCGTAATCCACCCAGTCTTTCTCAGTCAAAGATTACATAGATCATTTAAGTCCTGCTGCCTTTTAGACCTCATTCCTCCCGTGTATGTATTGTTCCCACAATTCCCATTTTGTTTATGTAGTTTGATCCTACACATTTTGAAAGATCTCATTTCCAGTTGTTTTATCTCTGTTAGTATAAGAATCTCCAAGCTCCAACAATTATTCCAATGAAATTTACTGTAATTGCTTTCATTCACTGTATGTTAAATGAACTTCTTCAGACAATTAGTGGCCCACAAGCCTTACTGTTAAATGCCTCCAGTAAACATGACATCACTAAGTATCTCCCTTTATTAAACAAGAAGGCATTTACAATATTTAAATTATTTAAAAAAAACTTATTTTTACACATTTCACCAATTTGTATAACACATTAGATACAATAAAAAGTAAAATAACAATTGTTATTAAGTTAATTCACAAAGAAGAACATTTTACATATACCTTTGACCTTTAAATTACCTAAAAAGGGCTTTTAGTTTTAAAATGCACTTAACTGAACAAAGGTCATTTAGACCTGGGAAAGAGTGAGCATTAAATTTAAGTTGCCAGAGGAGTTCTCTCACTTTAAACTTAGTGCCCATGGTCCCCCTCCGGCATTGATGCTGACCTGTTTGATTATTAAATAATGAAAATAGTGTTCAGGAAATTCTATGACATGTCTTGCTAGAGGATTTGTGGTCTCTTGTTTATTTATTCAATACTGGCGCTCATAAATTCTCTGTTTAAAATGCTGTTCAGTTTCTCCTATATAAAAACATTCACATAGTTGACATGTGGCCAGGTATATAACCCCTTTTGCATTACAGTCAAATTTCCCTTTTAAATAGCACTTAACATTAGATATTGTAAAGCAAGGTGTGACTTGAATGAACTTACAGTATGGACATCTACCACATTTTTTCATCCCTTTATTAGGCATGTACAGTTGTTTTGTTTTTTTCCAGAATGGTTTTGATGTTAATCCCCCTATGGTAGGTTATATTTGGTTTTATACCAAGCTTGCCTCTGACCACTCCATCTTCATTTATTAAAGCCCAGTTTTTATTTAAGATTTCTCTCAGAAAGTTAGCCTCCCTACAAAAAGCTGTAGTAAAACTGATAGTGTAGTTTACTACATTTGTGTTTTGTATAGAATTGGATAGCGGTGAAAGATTTTTGTCATCTTCCATAATGTTTACATTTTTGCTCAGTATAGGTTTAAAATACCCATACTGTCTCTTCCTTCCTACTTCTGCAATACTTTTGTCCAGTAGGTTCTGTGGATATCACCTATTCAAAAGCATAGTCTTAAGGGTCTCACATTCTAATTCAAAATCCTGGTTAAGTGATATAATTTTAGCTGCCCTAACTACCTGTCCTTTTACAACAGCTCTATTTTGGTGTAGGGGGTGATTACTTTTAAAATGAAGGAAATCATTTGAGTAAGTGGGCTTTCTAAATATCCCTGCCATGTACCTGTTCTTTAGTATATCCTTTTTAACTGCACATCCAAGTAAGAAATTTCACTTGTTTCAAACTGTTAGGTGAATTGTAAAAAAGGTTGACAAGTGAGACAAATCATCCATGAAAAGTTCAACTTCATTGATGTTCCCTTAGAAACATGTCATCAAGGTATCTCGTATACCACATAGCATTGTTCCTAAATCTTGTATTAGTGAAAAGGAGTTGTGTCACCCAATGTGCCATGACACAATTTGCAAAACTGCGCCCACGTGGGGACCCCATGGCAATTCCACTTTTTTGTAAGTAATATTCTTTGTTGAACATAAAATAGTTATTATTTAATATTAGTTCTAATAATCTTTCAGCTAAATTTATTTCCTCACCTACAGCCCGTTTGATTTCCACTTTCTAGTAATTCATTTTTTGGCAGCTACCAGATAGCCCTCCTACTTCAGGCTGTCCATACTCTGTACAGTAACCCTGCATATTAGTAAATGGCCTTTCTCTGCCCTGCCCTTGAGGATCAGGAATCTATGTAGTTATTTCACCTAATTTCTATAATATGTGACATAAGAGGCATGCCTCCCTCAGTTCTCTCTTTGTAATCCTCCTGATTTCCTCTTCCTATAACATTTTATTGTCTTAGGTAACTGTTTTACAGATTCAGGCTTACCGATACTGTGTATCATTTCCACTGAAGTAACCCTTCCACAGAAAGTCTAGTACCTTTTGACAGATGTGGCTCAGATTCAGTCTTCCTGATAGTACCTAATTCTTTCTCCAATATAAACATCAACAATTTCTAATGTTGGTGAGAGTGTCTGCTGAATCTACTCTTGCTACCTTCCACATGTGATTTTCTTCACACCTGGCAGCATGCGCTTTCTAATACATAATTTACAGTTTCACTAAATTCATTGCATATTACAACATCTGCTGGGATTTCATCAAATACAACCAGTTGTCTGTCTCCCTTCTACCATTTTCAATCCAAATGAACCCAATGGACATGTAAAAGGTGCCTTTCCTTTGGCCCTAACTGGAGTAGACTGATGAGACAAGTAAGTAATGTTCCTCCTAACAATTCCAAGCATAATGTTTAATGCTGAATCTCTCTTAGTGATGGTTTAGTTACCCTCTAAAGGAAAAGATGATGACCACTGCAATAATCAGGAACATCTTCAGTGTTCAAGGCGCCCAACCACTATCACTGTGCTCCTTCTGGTCGCTTCCTCATGTGACTATTGTTGCTATCCTGCCTCTGTCTCTTTTTGGACATTACACTTTTACTTGGTACCATTGGAAATATTTTACCCCAAGACATTAGCATGTACTTGAGGCAAGGTTTTCTCTGTTTGCCAGTGGAACCTGCTGAGAAGGTTAAGAGTACCACTCATTGTTTGTGTTGCACTCATGAGTAATGCTGGTTATCCCCTTCTTCTATAGCTGTGATCTCATGGCAAGATATAGAGCACTATTTTGCCCATTTTTTATTACTGTTATACTCATATTCTGTTAACCAGATTCTTATATCCTCATCCAAAATATTGAGTACAAGCCCTCTTATCATAAGGTCTAGCACCTGCTTATTACTACTAAGTAACACTGTCCTCTGCTTGTTTCTGAACTACATTCTCAAAGCTTCAAGGATATATTTTATATATTCAAATAAACATTTTAACCATTAAACAGTTCACACAGTCATCATCAATTTGTTTAAAGCCTGACCAGCTTTACATGAAAGCAGATGGATTAAAGCACCATCCATTGCCCTAGGTTAGTTAGGTTCTAAATGTGCACAAATTCATGTTCAAATTAAACTATCAAAGTAATGCCTCTACTGAGGAAAGACATGCAGTACTGGCATTGGCACTGAAGGATATGTTTTCACCTCTGGCACTCATGCCCTGGTGAAGTTCAGTTAGTTCTCTTTCATTTGGGTGCTCCTTGAACTGCTCTTGAGCCATGAGCAGTCATACTAATGCTTCTTTGCTTCCACTGTTGCACTGTGTGTCTCATTCTCTCTACTGTATCTAGGCATCCCATTTCCAGCTCTAGTTCCATTTTTTAAGATCAGTAGCATTCAGACATCATCTGAGGATGGAGTGAATTGCTTTGCAACATGATCATGGCTACCAGACTGTTTCTGGTTTCAGTGAAATGAATTGCAGCTGCAGCCAAGGCTGTTACAGTCCCATCCTTGATAATATTGGCAGTCTGGAATCCTTTCATTTTTACATTCTTTAGTCAACCTTGACACTGACATTTTGTCATACTTCAGAGACCTTACTTTTGCCTGCCTCCTTACTACGTGGTATAAAAGTAAATTACCTGTTGTGCAAGGTATACTATGGTATATTACCCTTGTAACTTCATTGGCACATACAAGTTCTGATTAAAAAACTGTTTTCCAGTCTATGTAAGTTCAGTTCCTAATATCTGCATCACTAAACACTAGTTTAATACACAATGAATGAGTACATCATCTCACCCGTTCCAATCAGTTATTACATGACAGTCTGAGGCTATGGTCTCAAGATCACAAAACATACTACCAAATAATTTGTGAGAGGTAATTGGCCTTAACAGCATAGAGTAAATGTGCCTGTTCAGTGGATAATAGCTAATACCCACCATATTGAAGTAAGTATTTCTGGTACAGTTGCAGATCATAATTATAATTACTTGTTACACTGCATTTCACTAATCTCAGACTGAACCACTCCCATCTACCATATCTTAATAATGGTAACTATAATAAAACCACGTCCAGGATTGTTTTAAATACACATACAATATTTTTCTAAGACAGAATTAATGACTTCACATATCTCCAATACCAATGCACCATTCTGTGTCTTTATGTTAGTGCTGCTGCTGCTTGACAGTTCATTCTGGCACACCAATAACACAATTACGTTTACCATAAAATAAGCCAGCTATAAAATAGATGTATGGTACAATAATTTGACCAATAATTTTTCAAATGGCAGAACTCAAAAGTTGAGTTCATAACAGTTCATTAATGCACATACCCTTAAGTCAACAAATAAACCAAGAGTCTCACATATTTAAATAGAATAATACATTTTCCTGAAATAAACAAAAAACTAATCAAACATTTTATAAAATTAACTACACTTTGTTATGCTTGTACTAATAAATACCAATTAATTTGGGTTTAAACAGATGGATAGCATATAGAAAAATTCTTTCTAGCAGCTTATCTGATCCAATCACTTACCAGTGGCAACATTTTCTATTTACCTCTGACTTGTAACCCCAAATTGCAGCTCTGCATTTTCACTGACAAGTCAATTACATCATGAAATTTGTTTCAAGCAGATAGCTTCATCATACACATTCCAGAACTAAGGCATTACATGATTAATAATCTCTTTCCCTTTCTACATGTATCCTTGGGGAGAAACCAACTTGTTCATAGGTTTATAGGTTCATAGGTAGGTACTAGGCTATCAGCCCTAGGGTCTATAGAATCCTAGCCAAAAAGGTACCCTGCCTTTCGCCACCCAAGAAAATTATTTTCCTGTGCCCCTGTTGAGCAGAGACACAGACGTGATCCCTGGGTGAATTTCCTATTTCCCATCCAATCATCAAGATTTTTCTTGAAGAGTGCAAATGAGGAGCTTTGTTTGATATAGGTAGGTAGTTTGTACCAGAGTATGGGAAGTCTCTGAGACATAAATCTATCCCTCCGACATGTTCTGTTTATTGTGGTGACAAGGTTTAGGTCCCTAGAGCATGTACCTCAGAGGGATTGGGATTTATTTAAGTGGAGCATGTCTAACAGGTCTGGGGTTGACAGAGCTTTCTATGTTAGGCAGAGATCACCTCTGAGTAGGCGATATGCGACGGAGTAAAGCTGGAGATTTTTGAGATGGTCTGTGTAGGGCATCTGTTTGAGGCCAGTAATCCTCTTTGTGAGGTATTTCTGTGGCCTTTCCAGTTGTTGTAGATGTCTTGTGAGGTACATACCAAAAGGGGTGTTGTACTCTATAATGGGTCTAATGAGTGATGAGTAGAGGGGAACAATGACCTCTTTTTTCCTGGATGAAAAACCTTTTGTGATGAGGTGTGTCACGCAGAAGGATTTCCTGACTTCCGTGGTGATGTGATTATCAAAGGAGAGACTACTGTCCACCTGTGTCCCAAGGTCTCTTATCACACTTTCGGTGTTAAGTAGACTACCACCTGCGTGGTAGCTCATGAGTATGGAGTTTTTACCAAAGGGGATGACAATGCATTTTTTGGCATTGAGCTTGAGGCCATGGATTTAACACCAGACATCTGTCTCAGTGAGGCCCTTTTGCAGGATGTCCATACCATTAGGAGTTTCAATTATGGCTCATAGTTTGCAGTCATCTATGAACTTTGTTAGCCAAAGACTTTCTGTGTTAGCCTGTACTTCAGAAAAGTCGATACCAAACAGGAGAGGACCCAGGACTGAACCCTGTGGTACTCCACTTGTCACTGGTCTGAAATTGGATTTGGAGTTTGCTACTTTCACAGTGTGGGTTCTGTCACTGAGCCAGTTGGCAACCCATCTTGTGACTTAGAGATTTATACCTAGATTAGTGAGTTTATCTATAATTCCAGAGTGGGGAATGGTGTCAATAGCCTTAGCAAGATCTAGATATGCTGTGTGAACCACCTTACCCTCATCTATGGCTTTGATGACTGCTTCAAAGAAGTCAATCAGGTTTAGGAGACATGATCTGCCTTTTACAAACCCGAACTGGGTGGGGTCCAGAGTTTGGAGATTACCAATGTCTTTGTTTATAAGTTCCATGATGATATATTCCATGGCCTTGAAGACCAGGCTCATTAGACTAATGGGGGGTAGTTCCCGGGGTTCGTAGTGGCTCCCACTTTGTGGAGTGGGATAACTGTCGCTGTGCACCATTCAGTGGGCACAAAGCCTGAGGTGAGGCTATGACTTGAACATGGTGCTTAGCCAGTTCATTCTGTAGTTCATGTAGAATGCAGCCTGGGATGTTGTCAGGTCCCATGGATGCTGTGTTCTAGGCTTTGGAAAGTGCGTTTTTTACCTGTGCAGTCATGACTACAGGAACTTTGCATTCTTCCGGTATAGAGATGGGGGGGGGGTTAGCACTGAACCTATCTGCCAGGATGTTGACGATATCACTTGGTTCTGTATATTTAGTGCCATTGTGCTATAACTCAGAGCAGATCTGAGTGTTGCCATTGAGGTTCTTGACATAGCTATAGAATGCTTTGTGGTTGTCTTTAGAATCAGTGGTGATTTTGTTTTCATAACTGGCTTTGGAGGATTTTATGAGGGATCTCAGCTTCTTACTGAGGCTGATCAGGGAGTTCTTCCAGTCATGGAATTTTACTCTTTTTTGCAACAGTTTCTTTCTTCTGTTGTAGAGCTTGTTTATGGCAGGGGACCACCAGATTGGCTTCCTTTTTTGGAGGATAGCAAATCGGTTCTGTTAGGGATAGCACGATCCATGCACTCGTGTAAGTGCTTATAAAGTGCATTTGTGTAGGATTCAGCAGTCGTACCTCTATTGTCCATCTGCATGGCTGTCGTGAAGTTCGCCACTTCTGTCTTAAGAAGCATGAAGTTCAATGCATTGTTTTATGAAATGTAGCAATTCAAGGAGTGTTAAGCTTTAACCACTGCAGTCATGTTTACATTTGAGAAGGAAGTTTTACTCATTAACATCTGTGTCACATTTCTACTGCAAACAACTATAAACAACTGCATACTCTATAGAATTCACTTTGTATATGCTACAAGACTTATTAGAAGCACCACCTAATTTTACTTACAGATATTTTTATGGGAAAAAGATTTACTATTACCTGAACTTAAAGATCGGTTTCTGTATATTTTCCTGAAATGCAATGGGAAAGTTTACACAGCCTGCAAATTTTCTATTCTAAAAAATGGCATTTGTGTTAGAATATTATTTATATCTAGTACATTTGTACAGGTATTTATCTTTAGGGCAGGTGCATTAAAGACTTAGATACATGAGTGAATCAATATAGTTGATATTCCAGAGTGAGAGGTCAAAGGCATATAGTTGAATGTGGGGTAATGATGTAAGTAAATACAGGACTACTAATAGTCTTACTAGACCAGTGAGTGATTCTCAAACATTGATTGCACTGCAGTCAAATTCAGCCTAAGCTGGTAAACAAATGTCAAATAAATAAATAATCAATAAAAAGTTACCATTACTTTCACTTCTGACTTTCTCTTTATTTTATGAAGTGATTTTCTTAGCTAATCTTTTTGTTGGTTGTATCAAATTGTATGTCTGTTTTGCTTTTTCCACACAGATGCTGCTATCTTATATAATGAAATTTGTTATCTTTAAGAAACATCTGTAAAGAGATTCAGAGAAGAAATAAATTGTATAGGGGATGAATTGAGAAATAGCTGTGTAATCTCCCCAGAGCTCTCATCAAATAGAAAACATATGTAGAAAGATAAAAAAAGATTTTTTTTTGCTAAAAAGGATTACATCTATTTTGAAATATTTGCTTAAACAACTAAGAAAGAAAATGCACTCTTTTGTACATAGCAAGTAATTTACAAACTTTAATAACCCCAGACATTTAAAAAAAAAAGATTTTATTCACTGTACTGGAAGAACCAGCACTTATGGGATTGTACCCATGATTTGTACTGTGTGGAGGCCATTGATTCCCTTGTCTGCTTCATTTTATAATACATTCTAGACTCTTTTTATTTCATTTCCTAAAATTACCTTTGACTTCTCTATAATAATTATGATTTTTATCCATCCTTTTCAGAACAATATCTTAAATTAGCACAAAAAGTGCAGAAGGAAAGGGTATACTGGGACGGTATCTAATCATGCATATGATTATAACAGAAGTAGTTAAGGACTCTTAAAGTTATGGCCTTCAGGATCAACATGGCTTAGTTGAGATAATAAATTACTCAACTATGACCTGATATATATACCAGGTATGACAAGGAAAAGAGTAAGACGTGATTCATTTCTATAACTGCACAAACCATAATTATGCAGTGTTATGTGAATGTTCTACAGCTGCACAAACTATAATTATGCAGTGTTATGTGAAAGTTCTACAGCTGCACAAACCATACTTATGCAGTGTTATGTGAATGTTCTACAGCTGCACAAAACATAATTATGTAGTATGTGAATGTTCTACAGCTGCAAAAACCATAATTATGCAGTGTTATGTGAATGTACTACAGATGCACAAACCATAATTATGCAGTGTTATGTGAATGTTCTATAGCTGCAAAAATATAATTATGCAGTGTTATGTGTAAGTTCGACAGCTGCACAAACCATAATTATGCAGTGTTATGTGAATGTTCTACAGCTGCACAAAACATAATTATGCAGTGCTATGTGATTGTTCTGCAGCTGCACAAATCATAATTATGCAGTATGTGAATGTTTTACAGCTGCACAAACCATAATTATACAGTGTTATGTGAATGTTCTACAGCTGCACAAAACATAATTATGCAGTGTTAAGTGAATGTTCTACAGCTGCACAAACCATAATTATACAGTGTTATGTGAATGTTCTACAGCTGCACAAACCATAATTATACAGTGTTATGTGAATGTTCTACGGCTGCACAAACCATAATTATGCAGTGCTATGAGAATATTCTACAGCTGCACAAAACATAATTATTCAGTGTTATGTGAATGTTCTACAGCTGCACAAAACATAATTAAGCAGTGTTATGTGAATGTCCTACAGCTGCACAAAACATAATTATGTAGTGTTACGTGAATGTTCTACAGCTACAAAAAACATAATTATGCAGTGTAATGTGAATGTTCTGCAGCTGCACAAACCATAATTATGCAGTATGTGAATGTTCTACAGCTGCACAAACCATAATTATACAGTGTTATGTGAATGTTCTACAGCTGCACAAAACATAATTATGCAGTGTTATGTGAATGTTCTACAGCTGCACAAACCATAATTATACAGTGTTATGTGAATGTTCTATGGCTGCACAAACCATAATTATGCAGTGCTATGAGAATATTCTACAGCTGCACAAAACATAATTATGCAATGTTATGTGAATGTTCTACAGCTGCACAAAACATAATTAAGCAGTGTTAAGTGAATGTCCTACAGCTGCACAAAACATAATTATGCAGTGTTACGTGAATGTTCTACAGCTACAAAAAACATAATTATGCATTGTAATGTGAATGTTCTACAGCTGCACAAAACATAATTATGCAGTGATATGTGAATGTTCTATAGCTGCACAAAATATAATTATGCAGTGTTATATGAATGTTCTACAGTTGCACAAACCATAATTATGGAGTGTTATGTGAATGTTCTACAGCAGCACAAACCATAATTATGCAGTGTTAAGAGAATGTTCTACAGCTGCACAAACCATAATTATGCAGTGTTATGTGAATGTTCTACAGCTGCACAAAAAATGATTATGCAGTGTTATGTGAATGTTCTATAGCTGCACAAAATATAAATATGCAGTGTTATGTGAATGTTCTATAGCTGCACAAAATATAATTAAGCAGTGTTATGTGAATATTCTACAGAGGCATCAACCATAATTATGCAGTGTAATGTTAATGTTCTACAGCTGCACAAACCTTAATTATGCAGTGTTATGTGAATGTTCTACAGCTGCACAAAACATGATTATGCAGTGTTATGTGAATGTTCTATAGCTGCACAAGACATAATTATGCAGTGTTATGAGAATGTTCTACAGCTGCAAAACCATAATTATGCAGTATTATGTGAATGTTCTACAGCTGCACAAACCTTAATTATGCAGTATGTGAATGTTCTACAGCTGCACAAACCATAATTATGCAGTGTTATGTGAATGTTCTACAGCTGCACAAACCATAATTATGCAGTGTTATGTGAATGTTCTATGGCTGCACAAAATATAATTATGCAGTGTTATGTGTAAGTTCTACAGCTTCACAAACCATAATTATGCAGTGTTAATGGAATGTTCTACAGCTGCACAAAACATAATTATGCAGTGCTATGTGAATTTTCTACATCTGCAAAAAACCATAATTATGCAGTTATGTGAATGTTCTGCAGTTGCACAAAACATAATTATGCAGTGTTATGTGAATGTTCTACAGCTGCACAAATCATAATTATGCAATGTTATGTGAATGTTCTACAGCTGCACAAAACATAATTATGTTGTGTTATGTGAATGTTTAATAGCTGCACAAAATATAATTATGCAGTGTTATGTGAATGTTCTAGAGCTGCACAGAATATAATTATGCAGTGTTATGTGAATATTCTACAGCTACACAAACCGACCCCTGGATTCACGAATCCTCAGTGTAAGACTTAATAAGTCTTACTCAGAGGCTGCAGTTGAGCGGTATGACATCAGCGTGCAATGAATATGCATGAGGGCACACTGACTCAACCGTAAGTCTTACACGGACCATGTAAGAAAGCAGAGGGCATGTCGGACTGCCGAGCAGTCTAAATGTCCACACCCCTGCAAGTGTTTCAAAAGTAAAAAAGCACACACACAAGAGCGAGTCCGCTCAAATGTCCCTGCACCCAACACTACACTCCCTGATATTGTAAACCCTATCATAGTTCTAAAACACAAAATATTAAATACATATTTTTTTAAATTCCCAAAATAGCTGCCCATATTTGCGTGTGTGTGCACAGGTATGCCCATTGCTTAGCTGCAGTTAGCAATTCAGACATGGAAGAGCATAAGAAAGAATGTTTATGCAAATCACACCAAATAGCAATAGCATAATGGTAGAGCATTCGCAGAAAGAAGAGGCATTCACAGTTTGAGTCCCACCACTCCCCTTTGTATTTATGTTTTAAATCAGTATATGAAATAATACCTGACAAATATGTTTAAACATTACTAAAAAGCAGTGAAATGGCCAATGTATCAGTGAAGAAAATAAATATTTTAAAGGATCCTGATATAAAATTGCCTGCAGTTAAGCAGCGCTTCACCCAGCGCAATAGAGTTGCCTGTAGTTTAATAGCACTTTACCTAGCGCAATAGAGGTGCCCATAATTTGACAGCACTTTACCCAGTGCAATAGAGTTGCCAATAGTTCAATGGCGCTTTACCTAGCATAATGTGTTTGTGCGGACGTGTGCGTTGCACCAACCAGGGCACCGTAGGGCACCAAGGAGCAACGTAGAGCAAAGTTGCTTAAATGCAGCCCCACCCCCTAGCCTGTCTGGACAGTATGAAAATAAAATGAATGACAAGGTTTGAACCCAGGACTCTGTGCATCAGAAGCAAAGTACAGAACCACTAAGCCATGACAACATATGGGAAACATCCACTGTTAACATTCATATACTTACGAATGATAGTTTAACCATTACTAAGCAGGTCTGCAGTCAGCCGAGAATTTTACAAAATGGCCAATCACAAAAAAGTGCGGGAAATGTGGCATATTTAAGCCCCACAGGCAGGAATACATGCCATAACTGATTGTAGCTCACATCTGGAGTTAGAATGTCTGGTGTCGGAGAGGGAACACGCTTCCGAGCGCAACGTTGGGGCATCAAGGAGTCTAAATACATGGTTTGGCTCCTTGTCCACCATCACGAGACAAGACTCCTGCAGGGCCATTTCCAAGGGACGGAGTACAAGGCAGAGGCTTGGAACTGGCTAGCTCGTGACCTCACCAGTGCCACAGGCATTCCTCGGACTGGTGAGCAGGTCTGTCACCACCATGCAGACCTGAAGAGACGAAAGCAGGACCACCTGAACCAGTGGATACAGGAGGCCCATGGGATGCGGGATGCCCCACAACCGAGTATGTAACCATGAAATGCAGTATGTAAGAATTGATAATGGAGTATGTATAATGGATAGGTATGTCTCAATATCCCCTCATTTACTTTACAGCTGCAGGTGACTGTGCTATGAATCAGCAAGCCTATGCTGATAGGCTGCTAAGGCTGCGCCACCAGGCTGGTTAGTGATTATTCTGCATGTATTGCTATATAAAATATGGGAGAGAGCATGAAAGAAAGTGTTGTAGTCCAATAATACAGCCATAAAATTGCCTGAATAAGTCCTCTGCATGTACTGTCAGATAAAAACGTCAGAGAGGCAGAAAAAGAGTGTAGTAACCCATTAAGAAAGGTAACATATGTCTGGAATAATATCTCTGCAGGCACTGTCATATAAAATAAGTGAGTGAGCCTGAAAAAAGAGTGTGCTAACCTATTAATAAAGGTATAATATGTCTTGAACATGTCGACCATATACACCGTTAAAACAAATAAAGGAGTGATCCTGTGGAAAAGTGTGTAATGTCATTAATAAAGGTCTAAAACCCAGAGTGTGTCTGTGTCACAGAGTCTGAAATGTTGTTGTACCCTTGCATTATACAAACAGTACTATTTGAAAAGGTACTGGCAACCCAGAGTTATGCAGTCCCATATAAAGTGGGTGATGGAAGTGCTAGTAGCTGTGAAACATATATACAGTCCACAACAGTCAGTTACTGGCTGGCATGAATAACTAAAGCTGTCACATGTGTAGCATGTTATATTTTCCCCAAAAATGTGAGTGTGTGTCAAGAAATGCAGGGTTCTGTATAAATCAAAGTGAAAATGTCATGTGAAAACATCCCAGATATGTAGATAAAGAAATATAAATGCAATCAAGAAATATGTAGTAGTAACATCTGCATCCTGGACAGTTAGTATGTCAGATATAGGTCAGGCATATATTGAACTAGCCAAACCCATTACACAACCTAATGTATGGTGGCAAGTGTAATAATACATGTAGGGGATATACACTTGCAGTCACTAGGAATGTAGTGTAGATGAAAAGGTCATTAAAATATATTAACCGAGGTATTTTCTGCACCCTACTGTATGTGGATAGACCATGCAATTCCACACCTCAATGGGTATGTGTAATCTTAAATATTTGTTGGGACATATGTCCTATTGTTCTATAAATATTTGTATTCATGTTGATGCATGTGCCCTGTTTGAACACCACAATCATGGTGGCCTGTTGCTACCAAACATCCCTGCATGCTGTTGGAATAATCACTGTGGTTCAATATATGCATGTGTTATGCTTACTGTTCAACTGTTGTATCCTTGGTGTGTTGGGTTAATGGGAATATTATTGCATGCTGTTACAACTAATCTGGAATGCTGTTTTGCTTATGTTGTAATTAAACACACCTAATCACAGAACGTATGGGAAGACCAGTCCCAGCAGACCCACCTGTCCCTCCTCAGCTGGCGAGTGCCCCTGGCACCAGCATGTCCGGTGCCCAGCCCGGGCTCCTCTCCTCTGTTGGTCCTGTGCCACCTTCGGGTGGAAGTGCTGCAGGGGATGGGGCTCATCCCCCCCATGCAAGCGTGGGCAGAGAAGGGCCACCAGTCACCCTTTGAAGGGTCCGGGCTGTGGTGCGTAGGGAGATCCAGCATACAGTCGCTGATCCCCTACGCCAGCTTGAGGCAAGAGTGGCACGTCTCACGGGTGAGCCTGCCCGTCCTATGCAGCCCCCAGCACAGCCACCCTCGGGGCTGTGAAGGTTCAGTGGTGACTGCCCATGGGTGGGGATCTCAGTTCCACTGTTACCATCTGTGGGCTCATGGGCTTGCGATTTCCAAACATCCAACCCCGTCAGTTGTGTTCACCCACCCCATGTGTCATACACCGCCTCTGTATACATCTTGTCTGTCTTGTCTGTTTACCTTCCCAACCTACCTCCCCGGACATACCTATTTCCTCTACCTGACTTCCCACTCCCAATTGAAAAAAACAAACAAAAAAAAAAGGGCAATCTGTACCCACAAAAAAATTACACCCCATACATAGCTGCCCATTTTGCACACATGTCCATTGGACAAACATGTAAGCTGATAATTATAATTGGCAGTACAACATACTTTGTTGTCCTCATCCCTCTCCCAGGGGTGGAAGGTTTCAAATTTCACTCCAAATTCATTGCATATGCACAGCTGTTGCTGTTAAAGAAATGGGCAGCTATGGACCTTCCTTACACCCGTCCTGCACATCACGAGCTTGTTTACCTACTGTCTGTCCCTCTTTGTGCCCCCTTTTTCGTCACTTTCCTATCTCCCATTTTCTTTTCTTTAAAAGAAATTAGCGTGGGGGTTAGCGGGAGTAAGCACTTTTAAGCGGTAGTAAGCGGGTTTAAGCGAGTGTGCGCAAATCTGCTTACAACTGCTTAAAAGTTCCTTAGTCACTCTATGGCAGTGCCCTTGAACTGCTCAGAAGCAAAATAAAATACCCCTGTCAGTCTCGAACCCCACACCTTGGACTCAAAAGACTGCATGAAGTACCACTAAGCCACAGCAGATATAAAATAATGTGGTGCTGAAAGAAATATATCATGCATTACAATGAGTGAATGTAAAGGGAGAATACGAATGGCATAACACAAATCTTGTTCTGTGGCCCTTAACCAGGAAGTGTTGTGGAATTGCATGACATGACTGTGAAAAGAGAACCAGCCATGCTAGTAGGGAATAATGTTACAGTAGCACCTTACAAACCCCACACAGTATCAGAGCAGGATAAACACTGGCATATTTGAATAGGTCAGAGGACAGACCTCCCAACTGTGACTGATTTACACGGATGTCCCTGATTTGCAAATACATGTTAGCTGTGCCCCTCTGACTCCCTGTGAAATGTACTAACAGTAGGCAGAAAGGTGGTAAATCTCACTTAATGAAAAATGTCAATAAGTGAGAGTAGACATTGCTTGCATGTTAGAAAAGGTGTAGTAATACATATGTTCCGAATCCCCCAAAGTCTCAACAGCAAAATATCTGAAATATATCACAGGTGTATCCCACTCATATGTACCTTTCCCTGAGGCTATTCAAATATTAACTGAGAGTACCTGAGGCCTGGAAGTATCAGAAACACACAGGCATATCAGCTTGTCTGCTGTTACACACTCAGCAAATAGCTGTAGAATGGATTCCACAAGCATGCCCGTATGTAGGAGTACACCACAGAAATATCAAAGGATGTAGCCATGTACTGCTAGCAACCACCTGTGACAATGCCATTGTTCAGGTGCTGAAAAGACTGGTGTGGTGCACAGTCAAAGGATACTAGGCTAACCTCTGTCTACCATCTGGATATGTCGACAGGTGGGAGCTACTGAGGCAGACTACTAGCCTTTATAGACTAACAGGTACACAGCAACTCTGCATGTTCAGTAAGATAAACAGCACACGATAATAAATAATGCTGTCCGCAGTTCTGCATCCCTACCCAAAAGTACCATATACCTGTGTAGTCAGGCACACCCATGGGTGTAGGTAGGCATACACAGTAGTGAAATCTGTCCAGTTGTCCTGAGCAGACTGTGCTAATGTCAACACAAAGAAACCACAAACTGTTCAGAAGTGAGTAACGTACTAATGACAGTATAGCAGTTCACAAACAATGCATGCACCTGATATTCATAATTGGTAGTACAACATACTTAGTTGTCCTCACCTCTCTCTCAGGGGTTGAAGGTTTCAAATTTTACTCCTAATGTATTGCATATGCACAGCTGTTGCTGGTAAAGAAACGGGCAGCTATGGGCCTTCCCTACACCCATCCTGTACAGCCCGAGCTGGTTTCCCTACTGTCCTCCCCTCTTTGTGCACCATTTATCACCACATTCCTATCTCCCCATTTACTTTTCTGTCAAAGAAATGAGCACAGGGGTTAGCGAGAGTAAGCACTTGTAAACAGTAGTAAGCGGGTTTGCACCAGTGTGCACATGTGTGCACTTAGCTATGCATCGCTAAGCATTGCGCAAACCCGCGCAAACCCGCTTACAACTGCTTAAAAGTACCTTAGTCACTCTATGGCAGGGCCCTTGTTCTGCTCAGCAGCAACATAGAATACCCATGTCAATCTCAAACCCCACACCTTGAACTCACCAGTCTGTATGAAGTACCACTAAGCCACAGCTGATATACAATAACTTAGTGCTGTAAGAAATATATCATGCATTACAAGGAGCAAATGTAAAGGGAAAATAGGAAAGCCATAGGAACATATTGCAATAACTACTGCTGTATGCCAGTTAATTCTCTAATTCGAAAACGAGGTACATACTCCCATGTATCCAGTGTTAGCATTAGGAGGTGTGAGTAAACTTACACACTGAGAAGAGTGCAGTGAAAGAAGCAACAGTCAGGTTTCAGTACAACATGCATATCACTGGCTACAACTCTAGCTTCAGATATGAGACATATACCAACCTTTTGACTGAGACAGCAGTGTCCACAGCAAACAAGCATGGGCCCCACCTTGCACAACTGAAAGAGCTACGCCTACCTAACCTAGCATTTTATAGCAGTGTCCTGCAATCACAGTGAGTACCGCAATTACCTCACAGCAGGCTTCATGCAATTACTAAATGGTGGGCACCAATTGGTGCAGAGGCCATCACATACACAAGTGCAGATACCTAGAAAAGCAGCCTGTACTTGCTGTCCACACATGCAATAATATCATTGCACCAACTGAGAGAGAGAGAGAGAGAGAGAGAGAGAGAGAGCGAGAGAGACAGATAGACAGAGACAGACAGACAGATGGAGACAAACAGGCTGTAAGAGACAGACACTGAAAAGAAAGACCAACACACAGAGGAAACCAAAACCAAAAAAAAAAAAAAAAAAAGCAACAGACGGCGGTGAGGAATACAAAGGTAAGGTATGTAACAGATATGTATTTGCTGGCATCCAAATGATGTGCCTGAAGGGTACTGTACATATTGTGAATCATCCATATGTGGCAGCAGTCCGTATCTATATGTATATGCACATGTGCATAGGGCAAGGGACATACTGCAACTGTTAGTGAAGGCTGGACATATATATGTTGTTGAAGGTTGCTATGTGCACATATGTATGTAGGTTGTAGTGTGTGGCATTGCAGACAGCAAGCAGTGGGGGTATATCTCATGTGGTGGTTAAATGCTGTGGGACTGAGCTACAGGCAGTGAGGCCTGCTACAGCTATACGGCCTGAGGACAGCAAAATGCATTCTGCACAACACTGTGCAATATTATTACATAACTGTATGTCTCACAACTGTTGCATAATTGACATCCCCACTATGAGAGGTGGGCAGTATATGTGCCTATATGTGCATCTATATGTACAAGACTGGATGTATACATGTATGTGTATATATATATATATATATATATATATATATATATATATGTATATATACATATATATATATATATATATATATATATATATATATATAAATAAATATATATATATAGATATAGATATAGATATATACATATATAGATATATATAGATATATACATATATAGATATATATAGATATATATGGATATATCTATATATATATATATATATATATATATATATATATAGATATATATATATAGACATATATGATATGTATAGATATGTATAGATATCTATAGCTATGTATAGATATGTATAGATATATATGTGTATATATATATGTATATATATATATATATATATATATATATATATATATATATATATATATATATATATATATATATAGAGAGAGAGAGGGAGACACGGGGTCATATGTACTGCAACAGGTGCCTGTTGACCAAGGCATGGACTGAACACTGCAGTGCCATACCCCATTCCAAAACACTTTACCCAGTAACTACCACATAGGTGGTAGCCTGCCTAACACTGAAGGTGTCAGAAGGGAACATGGGACACAGGTGGACAGTAGCCTCCCCATTGATAATCGCAGTGCCACACTAGTCTTGTAATCTGTCTAAGTGGTACGTATCATCACAAAAGGTGTGTCATCTAGGGAAATATAGGTCAGTGTTCCCCTCTACTCATCACAATGCCCCATGTGGTATGTACCTTACATGACAGCTACAGCAAGTGGAAAGGCCACAGGCATACCTCACAAAGAGTAATACTGCCCTCAAACACATGCCCTATGCAGACTGACTCACAAAACCACAGCTAGAGTGCGTTGCATACCGCCCACGCAGAGGTTACCTCTGCTGGACATACAGGGGTATGTCACACCCATAGCAGTCGGCCAACCAAAATGTCAACACCTCACAATCCCTCCGGGCTACATGACCTAGGGCCCTAATCCTCACCACCTCACTAAACAGCACATGCTGGAGGTATAGGTTCCTATCCACAAATATGCCATACTCTGGGCTAAACCACCCAGCATTAACAAACAAGGCTCCTCATTAGCAGATGTCATACATACCCCTGATGAATATTTGGGAGATAGATAATATGCCCTGGGAGTCACCTCTGTGTATCCGGTTGACAGGAGCAAGTGAAATCACATTACATGTATGTCAAAGGCCAGTGTAGCATATGGCTAGGCTGCTCTAGGTCCTAGGGCCAATAGCGTATTACCTACCTATGATACAATGCACACACACATGTACTCAGTGCAATACCTGCTATGTGAGGTGGAATGAGTGTGACAGTGAATGTGTGCAAGGTCTGTAAAGGTGTGATTGCTTAGTGTGAGGTTGTTTCTGTCATGGTAGTTTGTGTCCTAGGTGGGAGGCCAGAGAAAGATGTGTCAGTTATTGGGATGCAGACATAGTAGGATGGCATATGTTGTGATGTAGATCCTTGTGTATGACTGTGGTGTCCCATTGTAGGCTGAAGCAATACATGTATGCTCAGTAAGTGGTACTGCTGGTGAATCCAGCTCACATATGAACTGTTGTACTACCTGAAGCTGTAGGCCTAAACAGCACAGTATGGTGTATGTTCACATTCCCTGGTAACACCATCTTGTGTGTTTCCTGTAGTCTGGACAGATTACATACCTCAGGCATAGGCATCTGTAAGTAGGGGCACACAGTACTGTAAGGTACACAGGTAATGTTCATCTGTGTTGGCATACATTTGTGTGTTGTATGTATGTCTGATGTGTGTGTAATGATGCCTGTACCATGCCTGCAATCACATGTGTGTTACAGGGTATGTGTGTGTACCTAGCAACATGTATACTGTATTACAGCAGTATGCCAGCTATATTAACAACCGTGCAGATATGTTAGGTAGGGGTATGGCATCAATGACTAGGGTGGTTTACTGGTAATACTGTAAATGTACTTTACATTCAATGCATTGGATGACATATGTCTTCATGCATTAGCTTGATATATACCCAAATGGCGAGGTTGTGCATTGTATCCCAAAGAGTGTGCCGAGTACCGGTGTATACTGATTTGTTATATGGAGTGTGGCAGGCACTGTCAGCCAGTTGTGGGCTGAGCACTGATATGTGGTATTGAATGTGTGTATCCTCTGACAGACAAACAGATGCTATATATGGCAGTTAAGTGATATCTGTACTTAATAATGTTAAGTGTGCCACATGACTTGCTCACACATATCATTTAATTGTCTTCCAGGGTTATGGCTCATCAATGCAATCCATCATATACAGCTGCGGAGGAACAGGAAATATGTAACAGCCTGGTGCAGCACTATACACTGCTGCTTTCCAGGGCCAGCCAGCACCAGCATGAACATACTGCACTGTGGCAAGACCTTGTTCAGCGGGTAAATGACATAGGCATGCATAACCGGACATATGAGCAGGTATGCCATCACTGCAGTGATTTAATTAGACATGTCCGGCGGCCTGCGTCTGATATCCATAGACAACAGCTTGCCACAGGTGGTGGGTCGGCCATAAATCCCCCCTCATCAGAGTGGAGGAACTGCTCCTAAGCGTGGTGGCTCCTGGTCTACAGCAGCAACAGCATCACACATGTGTCATCATGGAGGCCGGAGGCACCCAGCATGATGACATGGAGTGTGCAGGTAATATGCCCAGGTAATATGCCCTAGTTGTAGACTACTGTTACCTGTATTGTTAGAATATGCATATGTGAGATGTGTACTGTGTGTTCAGCAGTTGTGCTGCCCATTGTGTGCAATACAGATATTTGGAATAGTATCTGTACACCTGTGACTGTTGACTGTTGTTCTACTGTAGTTTAGCCCACTCACAGTAGCAATGCCACAGTAGTGGCCACTGACAAACTGTGTCATATTCTTGTAGGTCCCTCTGGTGTGACAGCAGGGCAGACGATACATGCTAGTGAGTGTGTTAACACTTTAATATTGGTAATGACATGTGCATGTCATAGGTGAGGTGTAGGCTATGTACACGTAACACACCTACGCATAATGCATGCTGTGCAGGTTTGCTGTGAGACATTAAACATCTCAGTTAAGTCAGTAGCTGCCTCGATCACATGCAATCCACAGAGCAGCAGACACATTTGTGGCAACACTGTAGTGCACATTGGATATGCATAGTTGCTACAGCTGTACACAACAGAACACGTTTATCATACGCAGTACACGAAAACATGCTACATTTGGCATTACCACACACCCACTGTAAGGTCACACTTCAGTATCCCACATGTCATGCACACACACATGATGTACCTCAGGGGTAGAGGCCTACCATGGGGCTGTGGAACACTCTTCCACACATAACACAGTCATGTTAGGCAATGCTCCCTACTGGGCACCTCACACACCCATGTACAAAGTGGCTGTGTAATTGTGAACGTAGCCACGGCACTGCAGTTCAGGTACAGCATGCTAGGTGGTGGTCTTGCACACATTAGTAGCTGTGAGTGACCACAAGATGCATGATGATGATGGCACAGGGTACTACACCCCATCCAGTTACAGTGACCACAGTACTACTCAGGGCAGTCATCGCTGTGCACCTCAATTTTGTGTGTGTGCAAACATCTGCACCTATACACAACATGCATAGCATGTTGTGTGTGTGCCTATATATGCCAGTATACACAATATGCACTGCAGTCGCCATCCGAACAAAGTGTCACATATATGTCATGGAATGCTTTTGTGTGTATAGGTCACATGACACACATTGGGTATGTGTGGTGTTTAATGTTGCAGTTGTGTAGCATGCCATGCCATGGCTGCCACCAACATATCTGCAATATGTCCTACACTCACCGTAACCACTGTACACTGGCCATGTCGAGCATTGGGATTCCTTCATGTCAACATGCACCACTCATCCCGTGTGTGTACATAGCATGCATGTGCTACACCTGTGCCCACTATTATCTGCTATGGACACAGACACTGAACTCAGACATGGAAATCTATGTGTCACACAGATGACACATGCAGCCATGGCATGTATACCTGTGAGTGATGGTGCACAGGGCATTGCAGAGCTGATGATACTTGCACAGCAATGTTGTGTCCAGGTGCACATTGTGTTCCAGGGTGTAGCCAATCACTGAACAACTACACAGTTGCATCAAAGCCATGTACACTTCCATGAAGTAGGGGCGTCTACACTTACACTGCATGGTCTTGTGCAACACATATTCTGCATGCTGACACGTGTGTGGTGACTGTTTGCCTTGTGATACTGACATCCACCTTCACCCACTATAGAGTATGTGTTGGATTGCTGGTGTGTGTGTGTGTATGTAATGTAGTGAGGAGTGTATATGTGTGTATGTGTGCATGTGTGCATGTGTTCATGTGTGCATGTGTGCATGTGTGCATGCATCATGTGCAGACTGTAAAGTGTGTTTCCTGACTTCCTCTCACAGGTGCTGAATTAGGGGTGGCCGAAAGCAGCAGGGAACCTGAAGCCACTGCCACGGTTAGTGGTGATGATCAGACAGGTATTGTGATGGCACAGGAAGGTTTGACAGGGTCTGTCGTTGGTCCGCCAATCGACAGTACACAGCGTTCAACCTCATCTATGCGCACACTCATACTGTCAATACATCCCTCACCACCAATGGCCATAGGCGAGGGACAGCATACAGTTGGTATTGACCGGGAGAGTGTGGTACCCATGGCACTTGCATCCCCTCACAGCAGCCATAGCCCAATTCCTGGAATGGTTCCCCATAGGCGGAGGTCCAGTGGTTCTTTGGGGAGCACCGCTGGTTGTATTGCCCCTGGCAGACATGCCCTCACAGGTCTTACAACGTCCAGTATGTTCTGGGCTGTAATGCAGGCTCAGGCACGTATGGAACGGTACACCAGACATGGACTTAGGGTGCAGAGGGCCCATTACACTGCTATCAATGACAGCATCCGTGACCTTGACGGTGCCATCCGGAATTACACCGAGGTTATTGATAGACATTGGGGGGAGACAGTAGCTGCCCTCCACAATATGTCTTCCATGAGCCAGGACCGTGCGGGACGGTTGTGACATTGACGCGGACGCATGCCAGCAACAGCAACAGCTGGCAGTGGTCGCGGATGGCCCACAGTTCACAGCCGCTCCCGTAGTGGCAGTACCAGCCTCAGCCATGCTGGGGCTAGCTTGTCCATTGACCGTCCCAGTAGACCACATGCACATGGCTCTGGCCAGTCCCAGCAGGGACATGGGTCCAGTCGTCATACCTCTGCCTCTGACAACAGTACCCAGTTGGGGTTGGTACCCGATACTGTCCGTAGCACCCCTGTCAGACACAGGTACTGTGTTCGTGGCCAGAGACAGTGATCTTTACAGCCTAGTAGGTACAGTCTGTGGCTGTCCCACAAACTACCATATATGGCAGCCACATGGTGGAGCTGTGCGCATGCAGACACACACACATCAACCAAACAACTAGGGCTCACACATACACCCACACATTACATCAACGTTGGCCCATGCTGTACTGTTGACCCTCACACACACACACACACACACACACACACACACACACACACACACACACACACACACACACACACACACACACACACACACAGACATGTCGATTGGATGGGTCAATGTCAGGCTCTGGCAAACAACAACACACCCTGTGCATATGATGATACCTGTGTCGCCTCCTGTCATCTGTAACATTGATGCAGGAACAGGCTAACATGGTGCTGATGCACAGGGTGACATTATAGTAGTGTAGCAATAATAGCAAGTTGTCAAAAGGAAAGTGTAATGACATCCTTGTAGGTATGTCTGAGCAGGCATTATGCATCACAGCTCTGATTGTCAATGTAGCATTGTTTACACCACTGTTAGGTCTGTGTATGTATTGTCCACCCATGTGCCACTTGGCTGAAGTGTACTGTGTTGCCAGCATGTGTTAGTGAGTGGACAGTATGTATGTGATGTGTGCAGTACAGATTAGCAAGTGTACATCTGTGAACATGGTGGGTGTGCACTGTCTTCATGTACGTGCATGGTGGCCACATGGGATGTGTGGCATACCCTGTTGTACACATTGTTAACATCTCATAGTAACTTTCAATGGCCAGTATGCATTCTACTACAGTTATGTACTAACATGGGACCACATGTGTGTATGACATGGGTTGACACTATGCTGTGGGTGATACTGTTAATATCTGTCAATGATTTGTGGTCTGGTAGTATACACAACCTCAACAGCATGACTATAAGCAATCACTGGATGATGTCCTGACAAATAACACACAGTTGTAGGGAACTCAGTAACAGTTGGATCCTTCCGGTACTATACTCGAACACTAACTAGTGGTATTGACCGCCACCCATTCCTGGGACCACACCTGTTTGGCATATAGTCACCTTAGGTACATGCAAACACACTAGGGATGTGTCCATCCACATCTAGGAATGCATGCATTGGCCTACAATGCATTCCCTGGATGGGATGCATATCCTACACATGGGTATCATACAGACAGATATCTGTTGTCTGATACATGCTGTATAGCAGTAAGCTGGCTATGGCATAGTCATCCACATTTACTACATATACTATCCCGTCAGTACCACATTGATGGTAGACCTCAACATGTATGTTGGGTACCAATGTGTACATACAGCCTCATGTTATGTCATGTGTCCCTTGGTATCCACATATCCATAGGTATTGTGGAGTCCCTCAGTGTATCACGTAAGACATTAGAGGCCTGAATGCATATCCACAATACAGTTGTACACCTATACAGACTGTCCATTATTGACAGTCATTGTTGTGTAAGAACATGTCTGACATATACCCCAGGCATATACCCTCACTCACACTACTCTTTAGTAACTGTCATGGGTTTATGTGTCACAGATGACCTTGGCCACAGATCACAACAGTGGACAGCCTTGCCACATACCTACATATGTGAACTATGATCTGAGAAGCAGCGGCACAACCTGTCAATGGAAACAGATGTATTCATGTGGCATGCAGGCTTCACACCTATGTACTGATTGAGGGGACATGTACACATATATATTTGCCACGCAGATACCTGATGTGTGCAATGCACTTACTGTTTTAATCATAATATGTCCTACCATAGTAAAACCAAAACCCACACCGCATTGACCAACACACTGTCAGTGTTTGCAGGATTCCAACCCCTACCTAACTATGTTATGATACTAGTGAGAGATGCATTAACATGGCGCGCTATTTGCTTTACTGGCTGTTTTCCCTTCTCCATCTGTATTTGTAGGATGGTGACATCATCAGACTTTCCAAAGAGAAATGTACCTATTTTAGTGAGTTTTCCCAGTCTCCAAAAAGGGAACACCTCTCAAAGGAAAATACACACATACACACCCCCCTCCCCTACACACACACACACACACACACACACACACACACTCGCTGTTTGCGGGATTCAAACGCCTAACTAACTATGTTATGATACTAGAGAGAGACGCATTAACACTGCATGCTATTTGCTTTACTGGCTGGTTTCCCTTCTCCTGTTGTATTTATAGGATGGTGACATCATCAGACTGGACATGGTGATTTGTGTACACTTTGTTTCATGCCTTTCCAGGAATGGTCCATGTGGGTCAGCAGGTGTCAACAGCTTGAACAAGACCTCATAATCCTTACCTTGTGTGATCTATCTGTGGACACATTGACATTCCGTCATATGTCAACACATATTTATGCACAGCTTGTGGGTTTTGTGGATACTACATGTGTCTGGGATGTTGATAAAGGGTTATTCAAAGTCTATGTGAGACATGTGTAGATGTGATCAGTGATGTATGTCCTGGGTGGCTGCCTTGCAAACAGTCTAGCATGTTTGGAAACCATGATCCGCACATGAACATACCACAGTTGGTAGGGTTGCATGTATGTCAGCTTCCAATAGCTCTGTTTATGACTGCAACCACGATGGACTCCATGACCTTGCAGATCAGACTTCATAGGCGTACTGGACTTGACTTCCCATGGTGTGTTGTGCACCAACACTTGTGGGGAGTGCCATATGTTGCTGTAACACATTCAACGGTTCCACATCCTGTGTAGGGGGTGAGGTTCAGCTGACTGTTCAGGTGCAGGATCTGTTTGTTCTGTAGTTTGTGCATGACACATATTGGGAATCAATGTATTCCACTTGCTGCCATGCTTTTGGCATTGGGGGTAGCTGCTCATCCATTCTACATGTGATATCTCCTGGTATGATGATATGGACTATTGTCAGTGGGAGGTGGGTATGTACATATGGGCCTGTCTGTCAGGATGTCGGCATTGTCAATCAGGTACAGCTGGCCCTGACTCAGGACATATATGGGTGTACATTGCTATTTATGACATAGTTGAAGCAGGTGTCATGATTCAGTCTGGACTCCTTCTCAGCTACTCTTTACAAAACACCAACGAACATGAGCACTAATCCCTGTTATACTCTTTTACACACTTAACACCCTACTGATCCTTTGTGATCAGGCTACAGAGTATGTCATCATAATATCCTGGCATGTCCAGGGGTCGGTTTCGTGTGTACTCTCCAGTCCAGCTGGTGAATATTGTGATATTGACACAATGTCACATTTGCCTCATGTACACAGACAACCCTCTCCTCCTCCCGACAAACTCAGATATATGTGTGAGATGCACCTATATAGACATACAGGGTTCTGAACTCTCTCAACCCATGACTGGCACAGTCTATCAGGTGGTGAAGGTAACCACACACACCACATATCAGTCTCACATATCCTCTAGCGACAGCACTCAAACCACATGATCACACATAGACATACTCGGATGCTGTAAATCAACTCTGCCTAAGCAGCAGAGACCTCCAAAGCAGACACACACACAACTGCTACCCCACTACAATACCCACATATCACATAGTTCACAATGTCAGTGTGCCACACAGCCACTGCCCTTCGGGCTAAACAACACACCTAATACACTTGTAATAGGCGACACATATTGTCAGACACACTGACATACCACTCACCAGCCCAAACAAGGGAATAGTCACTTTGCGCTGTCTGTCGGGTGCCTGGATCTGCCACATAACACATGCAGTCAGGTCACTCCAAAGCAAGTACAGGACTGGCACCATCATTGTCCATGCTGGTGCGTAAAACCTCAGATGTTACTCCCTGGACCACATGACATGATACATGGAGGAACACTCTGATCATGTAGCCCAGGCCAGTATGACCCTGACCTTGTCTAGCATCTTACACCCACCAATTATGATGTCACAGTATACAGACAAACATACCACGTTTAACAGTTACCTAACAAATTTGTTTCATTCATAAGGGGTACAGTGTCTGTCAGCCTGTGGTGACATGCTCAACTTGCCACGTAGCTTCACTATGGACAGCTTGCACCTGTCACCCTTGGACTTTCAAATGCTGGCTAAGGCTCTTGCTACCACCATAGTGCCTTTTTTAAGCAGGGCTCAAAAGACAAACCCACCTCCATAGACATTACAGGTTAAATGAAACTAAGGGTAATGCTGCTCAACACCAGATGTGTTACCCTCATATTGCAGCCACTCAGGACTCTCCTCAGTATGGAGGATAGTGATATCTGTGCACTAACAGACGCCTGGTTCAGGCTCACTTATGCACACCAGCACTACCAGGTTATGTTTCATACCATGCTTTCTGACAACAAGACTTGGAACAGACAACACAACTAGGGGGAGTATCCATATACATCACAGATACACACACCTCTGGGTTAGTAGCACTGCACAAAGCATCACAGACCATACATATACAACTACCATTGTGCAAAACTGCCTTTCAGTTTGTTGCCTGCTACAGACCACCCTCCCAAACTCAGGAACCCCACTCAGCTTTCATGGGAACTATGGAGAATATGAAGGTCTCCACAAACACCATTATATTGGGTGACTTCATATACACAAATATTGACTGGGGATATTACTCAAGCCCCGACACCCTCACCCAACAGTCGCTACAATTTGAAGACTCATATGCTATGGCACAACCAGTCAGCACAGCCACAAGGGGGAATACATATTGGACCTGATCATCACCAACATGGGGACTCTATGTTCCACACCAGCGATATACCCCTCACTGATAAGGTCAGAACATACATGTATCTCACTGGACATACATATACCCTCCACATACCCATCCTGGGTAATCTTGGTGAACTTCTCATGAGCCAACTTCTCACTTCACCAAAGCAAGGTGGTATCCTTCCTGAGACAGTGGCAAATATGGCTCACACTGCTAAATCCTTTACATACACATTCTATGGACACCTAGTGGACTGCATGGATTGCGCTATCCCAAATAACAACAGGACTCACTCCTCCAATGGCAGAGGACCTGTCTGGTAGACCCCAGCCATTAATAGGCTGTACAACATCAGGAGGAAGCTACTACATGATAGAGCACAATCCCAGACTGGGAAGGTGTCTGTGATCAGTACTAGCAGACAGCTACAATCACTCATGAACTTTTCTAAGGGCCGCTTCTACTGGACAATTGCACCAGACATGTAGGACTGTCACACGGCCTTCTTCAGTTATGTCGGGAACCTGGGTGGACACTCACTGATATGCTGTGAGTTACTGCATACTGACTAAACTTACCCTGAACCCACTGGCATTGCCAACATCCTGGCAAACAGGTTCAGTGCAGATGTCTCTCCCCATCCCCCCTAAGGAGCAATTATCCATCCCAACAGAGTATAACCTCCCTGACATCACACAGTAAGAGGTGAGTGCTGCCCTCCCCAAAGTGTACATCACAGTATCAATGGGACCAGACAGTGTCCCGGCCTGCATCTTACACGAGGGTCATGGCAGACGTAACCCTCACATTACATCACTGTTCAATATCGGAGTTACTACAGGATATGTACCCAAGGAACAGTGTACAGTGACAGTGGTCCCGCTCCACAGAGGTGGTGCCACAATGGACCACAGACAATATTTCCCTATAAGCCTAACTAGCCTGTTCTGCAAAGCTATGGAGCGTATTGTCATGGGACTCATACACATAGACATCGGGAACCTACAGACACTGTGTCCTACACATTTCAGCATTGTTGTGGGCAGATCTTGGCTCTTGAACCTGTTTGTATTCTTTAAACGGTTAACAGGTCCATCGACATAGGAACGGTTGTCCACACAGCCTACCTGAACCTTGCAAAACCCTTCAACACAATAACCCACTGGGCCATTATGCCTAGGCTCACCAGCGTCGATATGGACACATATCTCACACGATGGATTGCTACCTGGATCAGGGATAGCACCCACATGGTCAGAATTGCAGATGCCATGTCTGACTATACACCAGTTACACGTACGGCTTGGTCCTGAGACCTCTCTTGTTCAGTATATATTTGTCTGATGTACAGGCTACCACAGGGGGAATATGGCTGAACATGTTCGCACTTGACTGCAAACTGGGTGCCATGATCAACTTTCCAGCTACCACATGCATACTCAAACAGGGTCTCACAGAGATGGATGACTGGTGCCTGAGCCATGGCCTACAGCTAAATGCCATTAGTTGCATAATCATCCCCTTTGGGAATAACAGCATGCCCACACATTACCACATAGGTAGTACTCCATTACATACAGTAGGAGTTGTTAGGGCTTTGGGGACATGACTTGTTCATACTGTCGCCTTTGACATTCATGTTGCCAAAGTGGTTGGACACACCTTCTATATGGGCCACCTTATCC
The DNA here is from genome assembly GCF_019279795.1 of Protopterus annectens. Classification (NCBI taxonomy): domain Eukaryota; kingdom Metazoa; phylum Chordata; order Ceratodontiformes; family Protopteridae; genus Protopterus; species Protopterus annectens. The sequence goes on from NC_056728.1 coordinate 674,341,547, forward strand.
CATATGGTTTCACATCTAGATCGAGTGAGGTCATTGTGCCCCTATACTCATCACAACCATGCTTGGTTACAATGCCACATTTGAGGTGTACCTTACCCGACACCTGCAGCAACTGTACTTGCCACAGAAGTTTCTCACCAAGCAGATTTAAGGACTCACACGGATGCCCTGCACAGTTCGGATGCAGTAACTCCAGCTCTACTCAGTCGCTTACCACCTACTCGGATATGATGTGTTCCTGTTGTTTACAGATATACCCAACCCAGAATTACTGGACATGCTCCACCTCAGGATATCCGACTCCCTTGGAGCTACACACTCCAGGGACATAAACCTCAGCACAGATGTTAATAGGACATGCTGGAGAGACAGATTCTTATCCCAGAGGCTCCACTCACTCCAGGTTGTAATCCCAGTTTCACATAGGCAGAGCCACCCACTGACCACCTACAGGAGACATCTTGATGACTGTATGGGTGATTGTATGTTTACCCCAGGGATATCTTCTGTGTCCTTGCTAGACAGAGGCACACTAGCCTAAATGTACATGGGCTATCTTGTGTGACCTACTATTCACACGCACAGTGTAGTAATCTGACAGGGTTGCGAATGCCAAACACACTCTGGCTAGGCTTGTACATGCCCTAAGGCAGATAGCCTAGTATCGACCTCTGAACCAATGCTAATGTTCAGGATGCACAATGTTTATTGCTGATACTGTTTGCAGGTCTTCATTGTCTTTGCTTTACCAGTTTCTATGAACAACTTCGGTATCCGCAGAACATATTTGATTATGACAGGGTTCCACTATATTATAGATGTGTCTGTTGTCATATAACTGTGTGCACAGGGCGGATTGCTGGATACTGACAGGTTCCTGGGTTAACATATGCAACTGCCAGAGATGCATGGCCCACTGCTGTACTCAGACATGTCTTAAGTGTGTGAGCATGCCCAGTTCAGGCTTTCTGTGTTTTGTTGCCTGACATTTGTCTCATTTATTCAAGTGTGTGAGCATGCCCAGTGTGACCTTTCAGTACATTGCTATCTGAGGTCCACTACATTTGTTGATGTGTGTGAACATGGCCAATATTAACATTTATACTGTGTGTGTTGGAAGTCAGGTTCTGTTCTTACGGCAGGACTCACCTTTGTGTCATAACTCGACAGGGATTATGCTGTGCCTGCAGGGTTTCCATGAGATACTTTCCATAGACTTATCAACATTCCTTCATACAGGCTGACCACTGCAATACTGTCATGGTTTAGTGGTTCAGTACTTTGACTATAGTACCCAATATCCTGGGTTTGAGGCCCATCAGTGCTTTATATTTTCATACTGAGCAGAACAGACTGCTTAAGGGCCAGTTAAGCAAATATGAGCATGTTGGCTTTTGTTCAGCTATGCCCTACTTAGACCAGGCTTGTCCGACATTGCTCAATATTCACCAACATTGCTGGACGTTGCCCAATATTACTGAACATTCACCACAGTTGTGCTAGTTGGTGTGTGCGATTTTGTTTGCATATACTACATGGTGGTAAATGCTGTTTAGCACTGCTTTATATTGCTTAACACATGACAATCATGCCTTAGGTGGTGCTGCAGGGCTGCCTATATCGGATGCACATACTACACTCCCTGTACATGTTTGAAAGCTGGTAGTGTCATCTTAGGCATCCCTTTTACTATATGTGCGAGTTAGAGAGCGGTATCATTTCCAGAGTTCCTACTGAGCCAGTGTATGTGCTATGCGTTGCCTCTTTGCCAAGGCCAAAGCATACTGGGCATGCCTCCTTCTGCCTACTGGGGCAGGCTCAGGTTGTTCCACCTCTGAATCACGCTCTGCCTGTGATGGCCTTGGCAATGGTGGGGGGCTGTTTGGCCCAGGCGTATGCTGGTCCTGCTGCAGCTCTTTTCACAGAATTATATTATGTAGTATAGCACATACCATGACAATTTGGGTACATGTAGTTGGTGAGTACTGCATGGCTCCACCAGATGTGTCCAGGCACCGGAACTGTGACTTGAGCAGCCCAAACACATGCTCTATTAAATTACGTGTTTGTGCGTGTGCCTCATTATGGCATTCCTGTTCAGGTGTGTGTGCATTTCTGATGGGTGTCATCAGCCATGGCTCCAGTGCATAGCCAGCATCCCCCATTAGGTGACCATGTGGGATGTCCCCATTGGCAAATGTCTGGTACAGCTGTGTCAGATGCCAGATATTGGAATCATGGTAGCTTCCAGGCAGCCTGCACACACATTCAGTATTATGCCCTGGGCATCACACACGACCTGGCAGTTGATGAAGGGGAAGCCCTTGTGGTTGAAGTAGACCCTACCCCGCTCACCGGCTGGTGCTTTCATGCGTATGTGCGTGCAGTCTATTGCACCCACTACCTCAGGGTATTCTGCTATTTGCTGGAAGAGACACTTATTGCTGGCCAATACCTCACGGGAATTGGGGAAATATACTTGATCACCGACATGTGTTGACATGACATCCAGGAACTGGTGCAGTACCCTGGATGTTGATGCCTGTGATATCCACATCATATCACCAGTTGGTCTCTGGAAGGTACCTGTTGCTAATATTCTTAGGCCAACACATACCTTGGTTTCCACTGGGATGGGTTCCCCTCTGTTGGTTTTCTGTGTGAGGCGTGGCCTGCACAGCTCAACAATTTACTGCAGGAGGTCTCTGTCCACTCTATAGCGCTCCACTATCTTCAGCTTATGTAGCCCCTGGTAGGTTACCCTGGGCCTGTACACTCTTCTCCGTCTCCTCACTGTGGGTTGTTCAACAGCATTTCTATTGTCACCACCCTCAGCATAATTCATATGATGCCTTATAACAGCAATGGCAGCCCCTAACATTTCTTTGTCTCAGTAAAGCTTTTTCAGTTTTCACTTCTATTAGCTTACTGCAGTGTCTGTTGTGAGAAACATAATGGACTGTTGTTTGCAGAGTTTTAAGTGCTAGGCTGGGCTTGGCTAGTGTACTGCCTGTGTAATTGCCTGATTCTGATTGTTTTCACCTGCTAGCTCTGCTAGTACTCCCTGGTAGCTTCCCACTATTTGTTGTGCTTCCTTTTTCCTTTCTGTTTCCTCAGGGGGGAGCACCGCGCACACAAGCGCAGACACACGCACACCAGCTAACACGTGCGCACACATGCTTACATGGACTAAAACTTGCTTATTTGAGTTAAAACGCATGCACACCAGCGCAAACACGCTTACAACTCTTTAATCAGCCTTATGCATGCTTACTCCGGCTTAAACGCACGCAATCACGCTTACATGCGCACACTCTGTCTTACTCGGGTTTACAGGCGCGCACATGTGCGCAAACCCACTCAACAAGGAACTTTGGTGTTATCCACGGCATACACTTTCCATTTCTTGCCTTTCCCTAGCCTACCTGTTGACACACCTCTTTCCCTGATGTGTAAATGACAGCTGACACATGCCACTCTGCTCCAATCAGTTTCACCTCTTTCATACATACCCCCCTCAAGATGTCACCTATCTTCTACTCTGTTACTCCCCTTATCCTACTCCTACACTCCACTGACTGTGCTCATTTGATATGTAAACTTGCGATTCACTATCCTAACCCTCATTTACATAGGATTGCCTACTAATGCTTGGTTACATCTCTTAGACTGAGCTTCCCCCCTTAGCAACCTCTACTCAGTGGCCATGTTGTCTTCAGCCTGCCATTCCCTTGCATTGTACATTAACAATTTAAATAAGATCCACATTTGTCAGTTTTAATTTTTAGTTTTCTTGGTTTTAGAGCGCGCCCATTTGCGCGGAACTGCACTATGCTTAAACATCGGAAATCGGAGAAAAAAATAATTTTTTTTCATATTGCATGAGGAAACATTTCCAGTGGTGTATATTTGGCCATTGGCATGCTTCCTGCACTGGATGCAACCTTTATTTGGAGCTGTCATGGCTCAGTTTTACTCAGTTGTCAACTGAGTACATTTCTGCAAATAACACTGCTCTTAATCGGACAGGTTCGGGTTTCCTGAATAGCAAATCTACCTCATTTGCATGCCTTTCGCCTGCAATTGAGCTAATTTGCATATCCCAGCCCTGTCCGTGTAGGAGCCGTTTTAGGAGCTCTCTTGCACGCCCCTGCAGGCTGTTCCTGGATCGCTCATTGGACATGATGGCTGCATGGAGTCTTACTCTACTATTAGACTCCGTTCAAGCCATCGTGAATCCGGCCCCATAATTATGCAGTGTTATGTGAATGTTCTACAGATGCACAAACCATAATTATGCAGTGTCATGTGAATGTTCTACAGCTGCACAAAACATAATTGTGCAGTGTTATGTGATTGTTCTACAGCTGCTCAATACATAATTATGCAGTGTTATGTGAATGTTCTACAGCTGCACAAATCATAAATATGCAGTGTTATGTGAATGTTCTACAGCTGCACAAACCATAATTATGCAGTGTTATGTGAATGTTCTACAGCTGCACAAAACATAATTATGCACTGTTATGTGAAAGATCTATAGCTACACAAAATATAATTATGCAGTGTTATGTGAATGTTCGACAGCTGCACAAACCATACTTATGCAGTGTTATGTGAATGTTCTACAGCTGCACAAACCATAATTATGCAGTGTTATGTGAATTGTTTACAGCTGCACAAACCATAATTATGCAATGTTATGTGAATGTTGTAAAGCTGCACAAACCATAATTATGCAGTATTATGTGAATGTTCTACAGCTGCACACACCATAATTATGCAGTGTTATGTGAATTGTCTACAGCTGCACAAACCATAATTATGCAATGTTATGTGAATGTTCTAAAGCTGCACAGACCATAATTATGCAGTGTTATGTGAATGTTCTACAGCTGCACAAACTATAATTATACAGTGTTATGTGAATGTTCTACAGCTTCACAAATCGTAATTATGCAGTGTTATGTGAATGTTCTATAGCAGCACAAACCATAATTATGCAGTGTTAAGAGAATGTTCTACAGCTGCACAAACCATAATTATGCAGTGTTATGTGAGTGTTCTACAGCTGCACAAAACATGATTATGCAGTGTTATGTGAATGTTCTATAGCTGCACAAAATATAAATATGCAGTGCTATGTGAATGTTCTATAGCTGCACAAAATATAATTAAGCAGTGTTATGTGAATATTCTACAGCTGCACCAACCATAATTATGCAGTGTTATGTGAATGTTCTACAGTGGCACAAACCATATGTGAATGTTCTACAGCTGCACCAACCATAATTATGCAGTGTTATGAGAATCTTCTACAGCTGCGGAAACCATAATTATGCAGTGTTATGTGAATGTTCTACAGCTGCACAAACCATAATTATGCAGTGTTATGTGAATGTTCTACAGCTGCACAAGCCATAATTATGCAGTGTTATGTGAATGTTCTACAGCTGCACAAACCTTAATTATGCAGTATGTGAATGTTCTACAGCTGTACAAACCATAATTATGCAGTGTTATGTGAATGTTCTACAGCTGCACAAACCATAATTATGCAGTTTTACGAGAATGTACTACAGCTGCACAAACCATAATTATGCTGTGTTATGTGAATGTTCTACAGTGCACAAACCATAATTATGCAGTGTATGTGAATGTTCTACAGCTGCACAAACCATAATTATGCAGTGTTATGTGAATGTTCTACAGCTGCACAAACCATAATTATGCAGTATGTGAATGTTCTATAGCTGCACAAGCCATAATTATGCAGTGTTATGTGAATGTTCTACAGCTGCACAAACCATAATTATGCAGTGCTATGTGAATGTTCTACAGCTGCACAGACCATAATTATGCAATGCTATGTGAATGTTCTACAGCTGCAGAAACCATAATTATACAGTGTTATGTGAATGTTCTACAGCTGCACAAACCATAATTATGCAGTGTTATGAGAATGTTCTACAGCTGCACAAACCATAATTATGCAGTGTTATGTGAATGTTCTACAGCTGCACAAAACATGATTATGCAGCGTTATGTGAATGTTCTACAGCTGCACAAACCATAATTATGCAGTGTTATGTGAATGTTCTATAGCTGCACAAAACATATTTATGCAGTGTTATGTGAATGTTCTACAGCTGCACAAACCATAATTATGCAGTGTTATGTGAATGTGCTATAGCTGCACAAAACATAATTATGCAGTGTTATGTGAATGTTCTACAGCTGCAAAAACATAATTATGCAGTGTTATGTGAATGTTCTATAGCTGCACAAACCATAATTATGCAGTGTTATGTGAATGTTCTACAGCTGCACAAACCATAATTATGCAGTATGTGAATGTTCTACAGCTGTACAAACCATAATTATGCAGTGTTATGTGAATGTTCTACAGCTGCACAAACCATTATTATGCAGTGTTATGTGAATGTTCTACAGCTCCACAAACCATAATTATGCAGTGTTATGTGAATGCTAATATGTACTCAAAAGGTTGAAAATCTCACATTTTGTACTACAGAATTAAAAGCTGCAGGGAAATTCAGCTCCTGTAGCCTCTGGGAAGGGAAGCTTTTCTCGATAACCAATGAGTAATTATACTAGGACTGAGGTCCCTTTTTGTTGTAGGAAATATCTAATTGTGAATAAAAGCCTACACAAGGGAAAAATATGGGATTTTTAAGTATTAGTCTTAGTCTTTATCAGTTGGGTACTTGTAGTTCATCCTGTTCTGCATAAATAACATTTTCATACACTGTTAATAAATATTGCCCGGATTCATGAAGGCTTGCACGGAGTCTAAGAGTAGAGTAAGACTCCAGCAAGCCAACATGTCCGCTGAGCGATCCAGGAACAGCCGGCAGGGGCATGCAACTGACCTCTCTAAACTAGTCCTACATGGATAGGGCTGGGATATGCAAATTACCTCAATTGCAGGTGAAAGCCATGCAAATGAGGCAAATTTGCGATCCCGTAAACCCGAACCTGTCTGAGTAGGAGTAGTGTTATCTGTAGAAATGTACTCAGTTGATAACTGAGTACGGTTCTGCAAATAGCAAAACGGAGCATTGTCAGCTGTAAAAATAACATGCATTCACAGGAGGAAGCATGCCAATGGCCAGAAATATGGCCATTGGCAATGGGAAGTGATGCAAATTAAAAATAAAAAAACTTTTTTTAATCCCGATTTCCGGGGTTTAACCGTAGCACAGCGCCATGCAAATGCACTGCACCCTATAAAGCAGAAAATTAATAATTAAGATCCACAAATGTGGATTTCATAGCTAAAAGGAATTTACAATGCAGGGGAATGGCAGGCTGAAGACAACATGGCCACCGAGTAGAGGTTGCTAAGGGGGGAAGCTCAATCTAAGAGATGTAACTAAGCATTAGTAGGCAATCCTATGCAAATGAGAGTTATGATAGTGAATCGCAAGTTCACATAGCAAATGAGCACAGTCAGTGGAGTGTAGGAGTAGGATAAGGGGAGTAACAGAGTAGACGATAGGTGACATCATGAGTGGGGTATGTATGAAAGGAGTGCAGCTCATTGGAGCAGAGTGACATGTGTCAGCTTACATTTACATAATAGTGAAAGAGGTGTGTCAACAGGTAGGCCAGGTAAAGTCAAGAAATCGAAGGTGTATGCTGTGGATAACACCAAAGTTTCTTGCTGAGCGTGCATGTGTGCGTGTGCACGCTAGTAAACCCGAGTAAGACAGTGTACACGCATGTAAGCGTGTGTGCGCACGTGTAGGCTTGAGTAAGCATATGTAAGGCTGTGCAAACAGTTGTAAGAGCGTTTGCACCGGTGTGCGCGCGTTTTAACAGGAATAAGCAAGTTTTAGTCCGTGTAAGCATGTGTGCGCACATGTGAGCTGGTGTGCACGTGTTTGCTCTTCTTTGCATGGCGCTGCCCCCTGAGGAAACAGAAAGGGAAAAGGAAGCACAACAAATAGTAGGAAGTTAACCAGGAAGTACTAGCAGAGCTGGCAGGTGAAAACAATCGGAATCAGCCAATTACACAGGCATTACACTAGCCCAGCCAGCCCAACACTAAAAACCCAGCCAAAAACATCCCAGTATGTATTTCTCAGACACACTTCAACACTGAAGTAAGCTAATAGAAGTGAAAACTGAAAAAGCTTCACTGAGACAAAGAAATGTTAGGGGCTGCCATTGCTGTCATAAGGCGACATATGCAACATGCTGAGGGTGGTGACAATGCAAATGCTGCTGAGCAACCCACAGTGAGGAGACGGAGAAGAGTGTATAGGCCCAGGGTAATGTACCAGGGGCTACATGAGCTGGAGATAGTGGAGCTCTGTAGAGTGGACAGAGACCTCATGCAGCAAATTGTTGAGCCATGCAGGCCATGCCTCACACATAGAACCAGCAGAGGGGAACCCATCCCAGTGGAAACCAAGGTATGTGTTGGCCGAAGAATATTAACAACAGGTACCTTCCAGAGACCAACTGGCAATATGATGGGGATTTCACAGGCATCAACATCTAGGGTACTGCACCAGTTCCTGAATGCCATGGCAGCACATGTCAGTGATCATGTATATTTCCTCAATTCCTGTGAGGTATTGGCAAGCAATATGCGTCTCTTCCAGCAAATAGCAGAATACCCTGAGATAGTGGGTGCAATAGACTGCACGCACATTTGCATCAAAGCACCAGCCGGTGAGCGTGGTAGGGTCTACTATAACCGCAAGAGCTTCCCCTCCATCAACTGCCAGGTCATGTGTGATGCCCAGGGCATAATAATAAATGTATGTGCTGGCTGCCCTGGAAGCTACCATGACTCCCATATCTGGCATATGACACAGCTGTACCAGACATTTGCCAATGGGGACATCCCTCATGGTCACCTTGTGGGGGATGCTGGATATGCACTCGAGCCGTGGCTGATGACACCCATCAGAAATGCACACACACCTGAACAGGAACACCATAATGAGGCACACTCACAAATATGAAATGTAATCGAGCGTGTGTTTGGGCTGCTCAAGTCACGGTTCCGGTGCCTGGACACATCTGGTAAAGCCTTGCAGTACTCACCAACTACATTTACCCAAATAGTCATGGTATGTGCTATGCTACATAATATGATCCTGCGAAAACAGCTGCAGCAAGAGCAGCATAGGGCCGGGCACAACAGCCCCCCACCATTGCCAAGGCCATCACAGGCAGAGCGAGACTCGGAGGAGGAACAACCTGAGCTTGCCCCAGTAGGCAGAAGGAGGTGTGCCCAGTATGCTTTGGCCTTGGCAAAGAGGCAATGCATAGCATATACACTGGCTCAGTAGGAACCCTGGAAATTATACCTCTCTCCGACTCGCACATATAGTAAAAGCAATGCCTAACTTGACACTACCTGTTAACAAACATGTACAGGGAGTGTAAAATGTGCATCCGACATAGGCAACCCTGCAGCACCACCTGAGGCATGATTGCTATGTGTTAAAAAATATAAAGCACTGCTAAACAGCTCTCACCACTATTTAGTATATGTGAACAAAATTGCACACACTAGGTAGCACAACTACAGGAAATATTCAGCAATATTTTGCACTGTCCAGCAATGTTGGGCAATACTGAGCAATGTTGTGCAAGTCTGATAAAATGTGGGTATAGTTCATCAAAAGCAGGTTAACAAGTTCATATTTGCTTCACTTTTCTTGAAGCAGTCTGTTCTGCCATGTATGAAAATATGAAACAGTGACAGTCCTCGAACCCAGGATACAGTGCACTATAGTCAGAGTACAGAACCACTAAACCATGACACTATGTCGATGGGCAGCTTGCATGAAAAAATGTTGATAAGTCAATGTTAAGTATCTAATGGAAACCTAGCATAATCCCTGTCGAGTCAAGACACAAAGGTGAGGCCTGCAGTAATAATAGAACCTGATATTCAACACACATATAGTATAAATGTTAATATTGGTAATGTTCACACACATCAACAAATGTAGTGGACCTCAGACAGCAACATACTGCAAGGTCACACTGGGCATGCTCACACACTTGAAACTATGAGACAAATGTTAGGCAACAAAATACAGAAAGTCTGAACTGGGCATGCTCACACACTTAGGTCAAGTTTGAGTACAGCAGTGGGCCACACATATCCCACAGTTGCAAGTGTCAACCCAGGAACCTCGCACTATTCACCAATCCACCATGTGCACACAGTGATATGACAACAGACACAATATAAAATAGTGAAATACTGTCACAATCAAATATGTTATGCAGAAACCTAGGTTGTTCATAGGAAGTGGTAAAGCAAAGAAGAAACAAAACCTGCAATCAGTACCATCATTGAACAATGTGCATCCTGAACATTAGCATAGTTTCAGAGGTTGACATTAGGCTATCTGCCCTAGGGTATGTAGAAGCCTAGCCACAGTGTGTTTGTAGTCTGCAATCACGCTAGATCAGTAGACTGTGTCTGTCAATAGTAGGTCACACAAGATATCTCACATATGTTCATTTCATTCTGCCTCTGTCTAGCAAGGACCCATAACATATCCCAGGGCTAAACATATGATCACTCGTCCAGCTGTGAAGATGTCACCTGTAGGTGTTCAGCGTGGGTCTATGCATATGTGGTACTGTGATCACATTCCCGAGTGAGTGGAGCCTCTGTGATGGTAATATGCCCCTCCAGCATGTCCTGTTAATATCATTGCTCATGTACCTGTCCCTGGAGGATGTAGCTGTAAGGGACTTTGATATCCTCATGTGGAACCTGTCCATCAATGCTGTGATGGACATGGCATCAAAGAAAAGGCACAGACTGCATCCAAGTAGGCAGTAAGCAACTGAGGAGAGCTGAGGTCACCATAACCAAACTGTGCATACCATCTGTGTGAGTCCCTAGATCCACTTGGTATGTAAATCTGTGTACATTCCAGTTGCTGCAGGTGTTGGATAAGGTACATCCAAAATGGTCCATTGTATCCAAGCATGTGCCAGATAACTACAGGGTCACAATGACCCCACCTGATCTGGATGTAAAACTGTATGGTATAAGGTTGCCTAAATAGAAGGTGTGTCCAACAACATTGGCAACATGAATGTCAAAAGCAAGAGTACTAAGTGTTCATGTCCCCAAATCAAAAAACACACACACTGTACGTGATGTATCATCACCTATGTGGTAATACGTGTGCATGATGTTACTACCAAAGGTGATGACTATGCATCTAAAGTAAGGTAGCTGTAGGTCATGGCTCTGGCACCAGTCAACCATCTCTGTGAGACCCTTTCTGAGGATGCCTGTGCCAGCTGTGGAGTCGAATATGGCACACAGTTTGCAGTCATCTGCAAATATGGTCATCCATATTCCTCCTGTGTTAGCCAGTATGTATCAGAAATATATACAGAACAAGAGTGGTCCCAGGACTGAGCCCTGTGGGATGCCACATGTAACTGGTGTATAGTCAGACATAGCACCTGCAATACTGACCATGTGTGTGCTACCCATGATCCAGTTAGCAATCCAGATTGTGACATATGTGTAGATATTGAATCCGGTGATCTAATGTGTAAAGGCCAAGTGGGGTATTGTGTAGAAGTGGTGTGTGAGCTCCAGGTAGGCTGTGTGGACAACCCTGTGTGCATCTATGGACCTGTTAACTGTTTAAAGACATCAAACATCTGCAAGAGGCAAGATATGCTGACAGCAACAACACCAAATTGTGTAGGATCCAGTATCTGTAGGTTCACAATGTGTATGTGTATGTGTTCCATGATGATACACTCCATAGCATAGCAGACCAGGATAGTTAGGCATATATTGTGATAATTTCCAGGGTCCCTTGTGGCACCAGCACTGTGTAGTGGGTACACCATAGCTGTACACCATTCCATGGGTACACATCCTGTAGTAACTGTGATATTGAACAGTGACATAATGTGAGTGTGAAGTTTGTCATGAATCTCGTGTAAGCCACAGTCTGGGACACTATCTGGTCCCACTGATGCTGTGTTGTCTGCTATGGAGAGGGCAGCACACACATGTTCATCTGTGATGTCAGGGAGGCTAGACCCTGTTGCGATGGACATGTGCACTGCAGGGGGGATGGTGGGGAAACATTCCCACTGAACCTGCTGTCCAGAATGTTCACAATGTCAGTGGGTTCACTGTATCATTTGTAATTATGCAGTAACTCACAGCATATCTGTGAGTTCCCACACAGGTCCCTGATATAACTAAATAAAGCCTTGTGATTGTCCACAGTGTCTGTTGCAAGTGTCCGTTAGAAGTGGGCCTTAGATGAATCAACAACTGATCGTAGCTATAACATAGTACTGATCAGAGATGCCTTCCAGATTGCGATTGTGCTCTATAATGTAGTAGCCTCCACCTGTCCATGTACAGCTCAGTAATGGCTGTGGTCCAGTAGACAGGTCCCCTGCCTTTGGAGGAGTGAGTCTTGTAGTTATCTGGGATAGCATGATCCATGAATTCCAGTAGTTGTCCATAGAATGTGCTTGTAAAGTATGTAGTTGTCTGAGCCGTAATTAACACTGTCCCAGGGTCATTGAGGGATACCACCTCAGTTTGTACAAGTGTGATGTTTGCTCATGAGAAGTATGTCACTGAGATCACATAGGATGTGTGTGTGTGTGGGATATGTATGTCTAGTGAGATGAATGTATGTTCCGACCTTACCAATTACAGGGATACCTCTGTTGTGGAACATAGAGTCCCCATGTATGTGATGATCAGGTACCACATGTATAACCCCCTGTGGGTGTGATGACCAGGTCTGCCCTAGCATTTGAGTGTAACAATCTTAGCAACTGTTGTGCGAGGGTGTCATTGCTTGAGTAGTATACCCAGTCAATGTTTGTGTATTTGAAGTCAGACAATATAATGGTGTTTTGTGAGACCTTCACATTCCCCAGTGTTCCCAGGAATAATGACTGTTGTGCCCATGTTTGGGAGTGTGGTCTGTAACAGTCTGCAAACTGAAATGCAGTTTTGACCACTCTCAGTTGCACATGTACATTCCCCAATGCTTTGTGTACTGCTACCAACCTGGAGGTGTGTGTATGAATGATGTATATGGAATCCCCCCCTATTGTTGTTGTCCAGTCCGAGTCCTGTGTCTGAAAACCATCGTATGACGTGAAACATGTTAGTGCTGCTCTGCTTTTATGAGCCTGAACCAGGTGTTTGTTACTGCACATATATCGACAGATTCCATACTGATGTGAGTCCTGAGTGCATGCATTCTGAGGGTTAGACATCAGTTGTTGAGCACCATCACTCTCCGTTTCCTGTACCCTGTAACATCTATGGCTGTGGTTATGTCATCTGACCCTCACCTCAAACAGCCACTATGTGTGTGTCAAGAGCCTAAGGCAGTCTGTGAAAGCCTAGGGGTGACAGCTGCATGGCATCCATAGTGAATGTATATGGCATGTTGAGCATGTAATCCCAGGCTGACAGACACTGGATCCCCTGTGAATGACAACAATATGTTAGGCAACCGTTAAAACTGATCATATCATCTGTATACTGTGACATAGTACTTGGTGAGGGTAAGATGCTGCACAGGGTACTGTCCTGGCCTACATGATCAGAGAGCCCCTCTATGTCTCTTGTCATGTATTCCAGGGAGGAACGTCTGAGGGTCTACACACCGGAATGCTCAATGATGGAGCCATATTTGTACCTGCAGTGGACTGACAACAGTGCATGTGTCATGTGGCATATCCTGGCACCCAACACACAGCACAAAGTGACCTTTACCTTGTTCAGCCTGGTGAGTGGGATGTCAGTGTGACCGACAATTACACTCACCTAATACAGTTGTATGAGGTGTGTTGTGTAGGCCTAAGGGCAGTGACTGTGTGGCACAATGACTTTGTGAACTATGTGATGATATGTGTGTATAGCTGTGTGTTAGCAGTTGTTTGTGTGTCTGCTTTGGATGTCTCAGCTGCTTAGGCAGAGTACATTTAGATGCTCCAAGTATGTCATTGTGTGTCAATGTATACGGTTTGCTGTTGTCATAGGTGCATGTGTGACTGTATTTGTGATGTGTGTGGTTACCTTCACCACTCGATAGGCTGTGCCAATCATGGCTTGGGAGAGCTCAGCCTCCTGTCCGTCTATACAGTTGCACCTCTTACAGATATCTGAGTTTGTTGGTAGGAGGACAGTGTTACCTGTGTACATAAGGCAGTTGTAACAATGTGTCAGAATTCCAATATGCACCAGCTGGACTGGAGAGTACACACAAAACCGACCTTTGGACATGCCAGGATATGATGAAGACATACACTGTCGACTGATCACAAAGGATCAGTAGTGTGTCAAGTGTGTAAAAGAGTATAACAGGGTTTTAGTGTTCAGGTTTGTTGTTCCTGTGGAAAGATAATCTGCAAAGGAGTACAGACAGAAACATTACACCTCCTTTAGCTAGGTCAGAAATATCGATGTACAGTCATATATGTCCTGAGTCAGGGTCAACTGTACCTGACTGACAATGTCAACATCCTGTCAGACAGGCCCATACATACAAACCCACCTCCCAGTGACAAAAGGCCCTAACATCATACCAGGAAATATCACATGTAGAATGTGTAAACTGATCCCCATAATGCCAAATGAATCCCATCACGTGGATAACAATGTTTCCCCATATATGCATAAGTGAATGACAGGACAAACAGACACTCCACCCAAACAGTCTGTTGAGCCTCACACTCTCTACAGGATCTTACACCGTTGAATGTGTTACAGCAACATGTGGTACACCCCACAAGTGTTGGTGCACAACACACCATGGGAACTATATTCCTATAAGCCTACAAAGTCTGAAATGCTAGTCCATGGAGTCCATCATGATTGCAGTCAGGAACAGAGATATTGTAAACCAACAAACACACAACACAAACATCTGTGGTATGTTAATGAGCACATCATGTTCCTCAAACCTGCTAGATATCTTGCAAGGAAGCCACCCAGGGCAAACATCATTGACAGGAGCAACACAGGTCCCACATAGACCTTGAATAGCCCTTTACCAACATCACAGACATGTGGTATCCACAAAACCTGCAATCCATGCATGAATATGTATTGTCATATGAAGGAATGGTAATATGTCCACAGATAGATCACACCAGGTATGAATTGTGTATTCCTGTTCAAGATGTTCACACCTGCTGACCCACAAGGTTCATTCGTGGGATTGCATAACACTACATGCACACGCATAACCATGTCCAGTCTGATGTCAGCAACCTACAAACATAGCATGTGAATAAAGACCACGGAGTAAAGCATGTAGTGTGTCGTGTTAATGTGTATCTCACTAGTATCATAACATAGTTAGGTAGGGGTTTGAATCCTGCAATTGCTGAGTGTATGTGTGTGTGTGTGTGAGATTGGCTTTGAGAGGAGTGGCCTTTTTGGAGACTGTGGAAACACATTAGGAGTGGTGAGTACCTCTTTGCCAAGTGTGATAATGTCAACATCCTACAAATAGAGCTTTTGAAAGAAATGCACCCAATAAAGAAAATAGCGCATCGTGTTAATGCATATCTTACTAGTGTTGTAACATAGTCAGTTAGTGGTTTGAGTCATGCAAACGCCAAGTGTGTGGGGTTGTGTGTATGTGTGTTATTTCCTTTGAGAGGAGTAGCCTTTTTGGACACTGTGGAAACACATTTTAAAAGAGGTACATCCCTCTTTGGAAAGTCTGATTATGTCAGCATCCTACAAATATTCAAGGAGAACAGAAACCACCTAGTAATGCACATAGCATGCTGTGTAAATGCGTATCTCTCCAGTAATATAACATAGTTAAGTAGGAGTTTGAATCCTGTAAATGCTGACTGAATGTATGTGTGTGAGACTGCCTTTGAGAGGAGTGGCATTTTTGGAGACTGTGGAAATACATTAGGAGTGGTGAATCCCTCTTTGCCAAGTGTGATGATGTCAGCATCCTACAAATAGAGCTTTGGAAAAGAATGCTGCCAGTAAAGCAAATGGTGTATCGTGTTAATGCGTATCTCACTAATATCAAAACATAGGCAGGTACGAGTTTGAATCCTGCAAACGCCAAGTGTGTATGTGTGCGATTTCCTTTGAAAGTAGCCTTTTTGGAGACTGTGGAAACACATTTTAAAAGAGGTACATCCCTCTTTGGAAAGTCTGATGATGCAGCCTCCTACAAATATTCAAGGAGAGCAGAAACCACCCAATAATGCATATAGCGTGCCATGTTAATGCATATTTCTCCAGTAGCATAACATAGTTAGATAGGGGTTTGAATCCTATGAATGTGTGTGTGTGAGACTGCCTTTGAGAGGAGTGGCCTTTTTGGAGACTGTGGAAATACATTAGGAGTGTTGAATCCCTCTTTGCCAAGTGTGATGATGTCAGCATCCTACAAATAGAGCTTTGGAAAACAATGCTCATAATAAAACAAATTGCTCGTCGTGTTAATGCGTATCTCACTAGTGTCATAACATAGTTAGGAAGGGGTTTGAATCCTGAAAGCGCTAAGTATGTGTGTGATTTCCTTTGAGAGGAGTAGCTTTTTTGGAGACTGTGGAAACACATTTTAAAAGAGGTACATCCCTCTTTGGAAAGTCTGATGATGTCAGCACCCTACAAATATTCAAGGAGAAAACAAACCACCCAATAATGTATATAGCGTGCCGTGTTAATGCATATCTCTCCCGTAACATAACATAGTTAAGTAGGGGTTTGAATCCTGTACATACTGAGTGTGAATGGGTGTGTGTGTGTGAGATTACCTTTGAGAAGAGTGGCCTTTTTGGAGACTGTGGAAATACATTAGGAGTGGTGAATCCCTCTTTGTCAAGTGAGATGATGTCAGCATCCTACAAATAGAGCTTTGGAAAATAATGCTGTCAGTAAAGCAAATAGCGCAGCGTTTTATTGAGTATCTCAGTGATGTCATAACATATTCGGGTTAGGGTTCGAATCCTGCAAACACCAAGTATGTGTTGGGTTGTGTATGTGTATGATTTCCTTTGAAAGAAGTAGCCTTTTTCGAGACTGTGGAAACACATTTTAAAAGAGGTACATCCCTCTTTGGAAAGTCTGATGATGTCAGCATCCTACAAATATTCAAGGAGAACAGAAACCACCCATTAATGCATATAGTGTGCTGTGTTAATGTGTATCTCTCCAGTAGCATACCATAGTTAGGTAGGGGTTGGAATCCTCCAAATGCTGAATATAAATGAGTGTGTGTGAGACTGCCTTTGAAAAGAGTGGCCCTTTTGGAGACTGTGGAAATACATTAGGAGTGGTGAATACCTCTTTGACAAGTGTGATGATGTCAGCATCCTACAAATAGAGCTTTGGAAAGAAGCACTCCCAGTAAAGCAAGTAGTGCATCATGTTAATGTGTATCTCACTACTGGCATAACATAGTCAGGTAGGGGTTTGAGTCCTGCAAACGCTGAGTGTGTGTGTGTGTGTGTGCACCACAGATGGTCAATACAGTGTGGGTTTTGCTTTTACTATGGTATGACATATGTTTCAAACAGTATGTGCATTGCACACATCGGGTATCTGTGTGTCAAATAGATTTGTGTACATGTGACCTCAATCAGTACATAGGTGTGAAGCCTGCATACTACATGAATACATTTGTAACCTTCGACAGATTGTGCCGCTGCTTCTCAGATCCTAGGCCACATATGTATGTCTACGTCAATTCCGGCCAATGTAGTGGCCTGTGGCCAAGGACATCCCTGCCACACACATCCATGACATGTACTGTGAGTGAGGGTAATTGCTGGAGTATATGTCAGACATGTTCATACACAACAACGACTGGCAATAATGGACAGTCTTGATAGGTGTGCACCAGCCCTGTGGATATGCATGCAGGCCCCTAATGTGTTATGTGAAACACCGAGGGACCCCACAATACCTATGGATATGTGGATAACAAGGGACAGATTACATAACACGTGTCTGTCTATACACATTGGTACCCAACATACGTGTTCAGGGCTACCACCTATGTGGTATTGTCGGGCTAGTATGTATAGTAAATGTGGATGACCATGCCATAGATGGCTTACTGCTATACAGCATGTATTGGACAACAGGTATCTGTCTGTATGACACCCTTGTGTAGGATATGCGTCCCATCCGGGGAATGCAGTGTAGGCCAATGCATGCATTACCAGATGTGGATGGACATATCCCTAGTATGTTTGCATGTACCGAAGAGGGCTTTATGCCACGCAGGTGTGGTCCTAGGAAGGTGTGGTGGTCAATACCACCGGTTACTGTTATACTATTGTACTGGAAGGATCCAACTGTTACTGAGTTCCCTACAACTGTGAGTCATTTGTCAGGGCATCATCTAATGATTGGTTATAGTCATGCTGTTGAGGTGGTGTATACTGCCAGACTGCAGATCATTGATAGATATCAACGGTATCACCCACAGCATAGTGCCAACCCATGTCATACACACATGTGTACCCATGTTAGTACATATCTGTAGTAGAATGCATACTGGCCATCAAAAGATACCATGAGATGTTAACAATGTGTAGAACAGGATATGTCGCACATTCCACGTGTCCGCTATGCACGGACATGCAGACAGTGCACACACACCATGTTCACAGATGTACACCTGATAATTTGTAATGCACACATCACACAAGTACTGTCCACTCACTAACACATGCTGTCAACACTGTACACTTCATCCAAGTGGCACATGGGTGGACAATACATACTCAGACCTAACACTGGTGTAAACAATGCTACAATGAATACCAGAGCTGTGATGCATAATGCCTGCTCAGATATACCTACAAAGATATCAGTACACCTTCCTGTTGGCAACTTGCTACTATTGCTACACTGCTATGGTAAATGTGTGTGTGTGTCTGCATGCACAAAACTCCACCATGTGGCTGCCATATATGGGCGGTTGTGGGACAGCCACAGACTGTACCTGCTAGGTCGTACAGATCACTGTCACCGGCCACGGATACTGTACCTGTGCCTAGCAAGGGTGCTACGGGCAGTATCGGGTGCCAACCCTGACTGGGTGCTATCATCAGAGGCAGAGGTATGATGACTGGACCCATGTCCCTGCTGGGACTGGCCAGCACCACGTGCACGTGGTGTAGTAGGATGGTCAATGGACAGGCCAGCCGCAGCATTGCTGGGGCTGGTACTGCCACTGCGGGAGTGGCTGTGATCTGTGGTCCGTCCGCGATGAATGCCAGCTGGTGTTGTTGCTGGCATGCGTCCACGTCAGCCTCTCATCCTTCCCGCATGGTCCTGGCTCATGGCTAAAACATTGTGGAGGACATCTAATGTCTCCCTCCAACAGCTATCAATGACCTCGGTGTAATTCCGGATGGAACCGGCAAGGTCACGGATGCTGTCATTGATAGCAGTGTAATGGGCCCTCTGCACCCTTAGTCCCTATCAGGTGTACCGTTCCATACGTGCCTGTGCCTGCATTACAGCCCGGAACATACTGGAGGTTGTAATACCTCCGGGGGCACGTCTGCCATGGGCAGTATGACCAGTGGTGCTCCCCCGAGAACCCCTGGACATCCGCCTATGTGGTACCATTCTGGTAATCCAGCTATGGCTGCTGTGAGGGGATGCACGTGCCATATGTACCACACTCTCCTGGTCAATGCCAACTGTATGCTGTCCCTCAGCTATGGCCATTGGTGAAGAGGGATGTATTGGCAGTATGAGTGTGCGCATAGATGGGGTTGACCGCAGTGTACTGTCGATTGGTGGACCAACGACAGACTCTGTCAGACCTTCCTGTGCCACAATACGTCTCATCATCTCCACTATTAGTGGCGGTGACATTAGGCTCCCTGGTACACTCAGTCACGCCTAACACAGCACCTGTGGAAGGAAGACAGGAAACGCACTTTACAATCTGTACATGATGTTAGCACACATGCACACATGCACACATGCACAAATGCACACATGAACACATGCACACATGAACACATGAACACATGCACACATGAACACATGCACACATGCACACATGCACACCTGCACAGAAATCACTGCTCACCACAGCACATACACACACACACACACACACACACACACACACACACACACACACACCAGCAATCCAACACATACACAATAGTGGGTGATGGTGGGTGACAGTATCTCAAGGCAAACAGTCACCACACACGTGTCAGCAGGCAGACCATGTGTTGCTCAACACCATGCAGTGCAAGTGTAGAAAGCCCTTTCTAATGACATTATACATGGCTTTGATGCATGTGTGTAGTTGTGCAGTGACTGGCTGCACCCTGGAACACAATGTGTACACGGACACTACATTGCTGTGCAAGTATTATCTGCTCTGCAATGTCATGTGCACCACCACTCAATGGTATACATACCATGGCTGCATGTGTCATCTGTGTGACACATAGATTGACATGTGTGATGACAGTGTCTGTGTCCATATCACATAATAGTGGGCACAGGTGTAGCAAATGCATGCAATGTACAGACATAGGATGAGTGGTGCATGTAGATGTGAAGGAATCCCAATGCACGACATGGACATTGCACAGTGGTTATGGTGCGTGTGGGACATATTGCAGATATGTTGTTGCCAGCCATGACATGGCATGCTACATGCCTGCAACATTAAACACCACAAATACCCAATGTGTGTCATGTGACCTATACACCCAATAGCATTCCAGGACATATATGTGACTCTTTGTACAGATGGCCGCTGTTGTGCAAAATGTGTATACTAGCATATGTAAGCACACACACAACATGCTATGCATGGTGTGTATAGGTGCATATGTTTGCACACACAGAACAATGAGGTGCACAGCAAAGACTGCTATGTGTAGTACTGTGGTCACTGTAACTGGATGGCGTGTAGTACCCTGTGCCATCATCATCATCATGCATCTTGTGATCACTCATGGCTACTATTGTGTGACAGACCACCGCCTAGCATGCTGTACCTGAACTGCAGTGCCGTGGATATGTTCATTATTACACAGCCACTTTGTACATGGGTGTATGAGGTGCCCAGTAGGGAGCATTGCCTAACATGAATGTGTTATGTGTTGAAGACTGTTTCACAGCCCCATGATAGGCCTCTACCCCTGAGGTACATCATGCGTCTGTGGATGACATGTGGGATACTGACATGTGACCTTAGAGCGGGTGTGTGGTTATGCCATATGTAGCATGACTTTGTGTACTGCATGTGATAAATGTCGTATGTTGTGTACAGGTGTTGCAACTATGCCTATCCAATGTGCAGTACAGGGTTGCCACAACTGTGTGTCATGCTCTGTGTATTGCATGTCATTGAGGAAGCTACTGACATTACTGAGCTGTGCAACGTCTCACAGCAAACATGCATGGCATGCATTATGCGTAGGTGTGTTACGTGTACATGGCCTACACCTCACCTATGACATACATATTTCATTACCAACATTGCAGGTATAACACACTCACCAGCATGGATTGGCTGCCCTGCCGTCACACCAGGGGGACCTACGAGAATATGAGAGGGTTCATCAGTGGCCACAACTGTGGCATTGCTACAGTGGGTATGCTAATCTGCAGTACAACAGTCAACAGTCACAGGTGTAGGGATATTATACAAACTATCCATATTGCACAACAGTAGGCAGCAGAACTGCTAAACACACAGTACACATCTCACGTACACATAATCTAACAATACAGTTAACTGTAGTCTACAGATAGGGCGTATTACCTGCTTGCTCCAGGTGGATGTGCTGGGTGGCTCCGGCCTCCATTACAACACATGTCAGAGGTGCTGTAGCTGTCGTCCAGGAGCCACCACGCTTAGAAGCAGCTCCTCCGCTCTGGTGAGGGGGGATGTATGACCACCCCACCACCTGTGGCAAGCTGCTGTCTTTGGATATCAGACGCACGCCGTCGAACTTGTCTAATTAAATCACTACAGTGATGGCGTACCTGCTCATAAGTCCGGTTATGCATGCCTATGTCATTTACCTGGCTAACAAGCTCCTGCCACAGTGCAATCCGCTCCTGCTGGTGCTGCCTGGTTCTGGAGAACAGCATGGTGTACTGCTGTAAAAGGCTATTGACTATCACCTCTTCCTCTTCTGCAGTGTAAGCTGGATTACGTTGGTGGGCCATCTGGCTGAAAAAGATATGAACAATATGTGTGAGAGTGTCCTGTGGCACACTTTACACCTTTACCCACAGATATCACTTTGCTGACATATATACCATTCTATTGTCTGTCAGTGGTTACACACATTCAATAACACTTATTGGTTTTCAGGCCACAAGTAACTAACACTGCCTGGCAGACTCTATATATCACACCACTATACAACAGTACCCGACACACTGTTTGTGACACATTGCACAACCTCAAGACAGGTGTGTATATCAGACCAATGCATGAACAAAGATGTCATCCATTGCAATGGATGTAAAGTACAGGTACAGTAGTACCAATCAAACACCCTAGTCATTGATGCCATGTCCCTGCCTAACAGATGTGTCCAGTTGTTACTATAGGTGGCATACTGCTGTAACAGACTATAGATGTTGCTGGATACACACATCAACCCTGTAACACACATATGATTGCAGCCATTGTACAGGCATAATCACACACACCAGGCAAACATACAATGCACCACTGTACGCCAACACAGATGAGCATTACCTGTGTACCATATGGTGCTGTGTACCACTACTTACACACCCTTATGCCTGCAGTCTGTCCTCTGTGCAGACTACAGGAAATACACATGACAGTGTTTCCAAGCAATGTGAATGCACACCATACTGTGCTGTTTAGCCCTACAGTTTCAGGTAGTACTACAGTTCATATTGGTGATGGATTCACCTGCAGTACCACTCACTAAGCCTACATGTATTGCTTTAGCCTACAATGAGACACCACATTCATCAACGGAGAACTACATCACATCATATGCCGTACTACTATGTCTGCCTAACAGTACATTACACATCAGTTGCTGTCCTCACAGCTAGGTTAGGCACTACCATGTCAGATACAACATCACACTAAGCTATCACACATTTACAGACCTTGCACACATTCAGCATTACACTCATTCCACCTCACATAGCAGCTATTGCATTAAGTACATGTGTGAGTGCATAGTGTCATAGGTAGGTGATATGCTATTGGCCCTAGGGCCTATGGCAGCCTAGCCATATGCTTCCCTGGCCTTTGACACACATGTACTTTGGTTTCACTTGCCCCTGCCAACCTGAACCACAGAGGTGTTTCCTGAGGTGTATTA
The DNA here is from genome assembly GCF_019279795.1 of Protopterus annectens. Lineage (NCBI taxonomy): Eukaryota > Metazoa > Chordata > Ceratodontiformes > Protopteridae > Protopterus > Protopterus annectens. The sequence continues at coordinate 674,364,920 of NC_056728.1, forward strand.
ACAATCTCCCACACAATCATCAGGGGTATTTATAACAGCTGCTAAGGAGGAGCCTTGTTTGCTATTGCTATGTGGTCTATTCTGGTGTATGGCATATGTCTGAGATGGGAACCTATCCCTCCAGCATGTGCTGTTTAGTGAGCTGACAAGGTATAGGGCCCTAGAGCGTGTAACCCTGAGGGGTTGTGATATGTTGCCATGGTGGTTGTCACCCAGCTATGGGTGTGACATACCTCTGTATGTCCGGCAGAGGTCACCTTTGTGTGGCCAGTATGCAATACAGTGTAGTTGTGGTTTTCTGAGTCAGTCTGCATAGGGCATCTGTTTGCGGACAGTATAACCCTTTGGGAGGTCTGTCTGTGGCCTGTTCACCTGGTGTAGTTGTCATATGAAGTACATACCACACAGGGCATTGTGATGAGTAGAGGGGAACCCTACCTTATACTTCTATAGATGACACACCTGTTGTCATGAGACATACCACACAGACAGATTACAGGTGTAGTGTGGCACTGTCTTCATCACAGTGGAGGCTACTGTCCACCTGTGTCCCATGTTCCCTTATCACACCTTCACTGTTAGGTAGATCTCTACCTATGTGTTAGTTAATGGGTACACTGTTTTGGGAAGGTGGAATGGCACTGCAGTATCAACACTTGTCTACACTCGATGCCTTGTTCACCACACACCTGTTGCAGTACAGATGACCCCGTGTCTCTGTGTTTCTCTCTCTCACTCTATATGTATATATATATATATATATATATATATATATATATATATATATATATATATATATATTAGCATATCTATACACATACATGTACACATCCATTGCTGTACACATGGATGTACATATAGGCACATGTACAGTCCACCTTTCATGGTGGGGATCTCACTTATGCGACAGTTGTGGGATGTACAGGTGTGTGATTACATTGCACAGTGTTGTGCAGAATGCATATGGGTGTCCTCAGCCCTTGTAGCATTAGCAGGCCTCACTGTCTGTAACACATCAGATCTGACAAATCTGTCCCACAGCATTTAACCACCACATGACATATATCAACACTACCATAGCTGGCCTTAGGCATAGGCCTACTGGGCGGGCACCTAGGGCGCCGCTCTAGCAGGGGTGCTTTTCCACTATTTATGTGGACACAAGGATGGGGGCACCAGGAAGTGTGGTGGGGGGCACCGTGGGGCCCTTTTGCCTAGGGCACCAGTTGACCTAAGGCCACTCCAGCGCACTGCATGCTGTCTTCTAGGCCACACACTACAACCTACATGGATATATGCACATATCAACATTCACTGACAGATAGCTGTCCACCCTTCACTAACAGTTGCAGTATGTCCCTTGCCTTATGCACATGTGCAGATACAGATAGATACATACTGCTGCCACACATGGATGATTTGCAGTGTGTAGAATACTCTTCGGGAACATGTACAACATGCCAACACATATATTTGAGTTACATACCTTACCTTTGTATTTACCTGCTCTGTGTGTTACGGTTTTGTATCTTATTTTTTTTTTTTGCTGGTTTGATTTGGGTATTTGCCCTCTATTTCACCTTCGGTCTTTTTTTTTTTTTTTTTGCTGGTTTGATTTGCAGTGGCGGCTGGTGACTTCAAATCAAATGGGGGGGCTGCAGGAGACAGCAGAATGGGTGGGGTCAATGAGAATGGGTGTGGCCAACAAGAAATGGGAGGAGCTATGATCAAAACCACAAAAACTGTAACTTTAATTAAATACGCTGCCCTGGGTGCCAAACCATCATTATGAGAGTCCAATCAAGAAAAAAGGAAAGTGTAGAAGAAAAACAATATTTCAATCCATTGGCTGCATGGCAGCTTACTTAATATCTAAATGGAAAAAAAAAGGTTGTGAGGCATGAACAAATAAATTACTTTTTAAATACATTACTGGAATGCCAGTTAAAATCAAGTATAATAAAACAAGCAGCTCTCAACTCAAACCACTTCTCCTTGCACTGCGGTTCGAATTATAATTTATATTCAGCTTTATTAAAGTACCAAGTAGCATGCTGAAAGTAGCAATCTCTGTGATACCCCCACTTGTAAAAATGTTTCTTATCCAAAAAAGACCTGCTGCCTGACAACAACTATCTACTTGTTTCATGGGGAAAACATGATCAAAGTAAAAAATGAAAAGCAAACAGGAAACAAGGTCAACATACATTGCTTAAAGGATTACTGCACAGGATATGGACCACACATGATAGATTGGCATTCTGTTTAGTTTGCAGTTAAAGCCTGTAATGAGCTCTTAAAATAATGTAATCCTGTCCTTTATTACAAATACTGTCATATGCATTTCAATACCCAAGGCTTATATGTTATCTAGTTATGTAAGTATTCTTTGCATGGCAACAACAGAAAGGCTTTCAATGTTGGCAATTCATTAACAGTATGCTTATTAAAACTTATTTGCATCTTACAATCTCAGACAAGCTTACCAGATGGTCGTTAAAGCATTGCTACTTAAACACAGAGCAACAAGCACTTTCTGAATAATAAGCATAAATCAACAGTATAAAAATATGACAGAAATGAGAACATTCTACAAAATCAAGGACAGATGAAAAGCCATTGTAGTACTTGTGCCTACCTTGGATGGGGGGATAGTCTGCACATTTACACTGCATAACTGTTCCTTGCCTTGCTTGGACACATCCAGAGTCACTACATAGGGGAGTGGGGTGCAACAAGTATGTCACAATTTGAAATGTCTCTGGCTGACTGCGATGGCCCTGACACATTTATCATATCTCTCAACCTCAGAGCAAGAAAGCTGGACAAAGCCATACATAGAAGTGGGACAAAGGCCCAAAAATAAGGACAGTTTTTAAATATTGCTCTTATAAACTTAAATAATAGAATAGTAGGTCTTGCATTAGTATAAATTTTCTGAAGGGTATGAAATCTGAAACTGAAATGTCTGTCATTATTTTCTAACTTCAGTCTTTAATGATTTGCCACTAATTTGCCAAGAAAACACAATTTTTTGAAAAATGGACCAAAAATGTGATTCAAAAATATAAAATAGCCACACAGTACAGCTGGGAACCTGCAAAGAAGGAGCACTTTTTAATATTAGTACTGCTAACTTGAGCAGCTGACAAAATAAAAGAATCTACATGCATTTCTGAAATAAAAGCAATCTATAACTGATTATTACAGTTATTTATTAATTGTAAACCCTCCGTGTTTTCTTCCAAAATTGCCATTTTGCGGAGAGATTATTAGGGGAAGAGCAACAATTTGAGCCAAAATCGGGTACAGTTGAAAGGTTTGGATATGCCTAATTCTATAAAGCAATTTATTTGTACGTACCTCTCAACCTGTTAATGCATGAAATCTGGACAAGGCCAAATATATTGGGGGAACATATAAACAGTACTAAAGATTGCTCTTTTATAAACTGAGACACTTGATAGAATAACAGGTCTTGCTTTAGCATGCATTTTTCCTGAAGGTTATGAAGTCTGAAACTCAGTGTCTGTCATTATTTAGTGACTTCATTCCTAAATGATTTGACAGAAAACCACACATTTTATGAGGAACAAACCAAAAATAAGAAGCAAAAATCTCTTCATTCTGCAAAAATCTGGACAGTTGAGAGGTATAGTTCAGCTGGGGCTGTCTGAGTTTGCTGCCGTTCCCCCCCTCACAAAATCATGGTCGAATGGGGACCCCCCCCTACAGCCATTCCAATGAATCATTACTTGGCTATTTCACCCCACTTACCATAAACACTAACCGTGAAAAGCCGAAAAACAAAAACCATAAACACTAATGTGCGTACTCTTTACTTCTGCAATGATTTGGACTTCATTTGAAAGTTTTATTTTGCATTTTACAGTGCAAACACCAATAGATATCATATCTGCTAAACAAAGCAATGCAGTCTCACAATGAAAGCAGACATAGCATTAAAACTTCTCTGCCCTTGAAAACTCACATTCACTGAAACAGCATTGAAACCCACATTCAAAGAAAATACATTTTGCCAGTGGCAGATTAACTTTGGGTTTGGACTGTTTTCAAATCACAGGCCCCTTGCACACAAAACATACACATGCTCTTTCATACACCTTCCTGATTGCATTAAATTATATTCCTTATACACTTCAGTACAGTTTTAGAGGGTGTTTTAAATTTGTTTTGAAATTTTTCCAGTAAACAATGAAAAAAATGCATGCACCAGTAATGACAAAACTGCCCAATTCAGAACATTTCCATCATAAAAGTCTACTCAAACTTCTACAGTCCACCAGTATCAGTACATATGCACAATCTCTGAAGTAAAAGTCATCTAAATAATTACACATTAAAGAGCTCTGTAACTATTGAAGAGGCTGCTGCTAGCAAACAACTTTGTATTTCATTGCTTCATCTACAAATAAAGTGCCCGTTACCCTTGAGGAATAAATTGCCTATCTTACACTAAAAAAATGATAAGCTAGCAATATTGCAATAGGGAATGGATGGCAAACTGATAACAGGTTCATTGTTACTAGGTATCTTCGCCAAAAAGGAGTGCAGCATCCACCCCCTTTGCAAAGTACAGTATCAGCAATGCATCTATCTACTGTGGGAGTAGAATCCACAGCCTTCTGCATCAAAAGCAAGTATACTACCTGTTGTGCTATTAACAAGGCAGGCAGATTCAGCATAAGCAGCACTAAACTTTTGCTCCCCTGCAGCTCTCAGCTTCTTGTAAAATCTACTCACTCAGCTGTATCTCTGAAGTTTGCAGCAGAAAGAAATCTGGAAAAAGCCAAAGTTTATTGTGGGGGAGACAAAAGCCCCAAACCAGGGACACATTTTAAACATTGCTTGTATAATGTTGGAAAGTTGCTAGAATAAAATGCTGTGTTACCACCATACATTTCACTGCCAAGCCTTAAACCCAGGACCCTGTGCAAAACAGTCAGAGCAACATACCACTATGCCAAATCAGCTGTTTTGTGAAAGAGGAAGATGGAAACTTAAATGGCTACCATTTAGTGAATTCAGTTCTCACCATAGCACAGCTGAAAACCTCTTAGCACAAAATACCTGAACAAAGCCAATAATGGGTGAATACAGCCCCCAAACATTCAGTGAATTCAGTTCTCACCATAGCTCTCAATCTCTTAGCAAAGAAAAACACCCGGACAAAGCCAGTAATGGGGGAATAGAGCCCCCAAACATATTCACTGAATTCAGTTCTTGCCATAGCTCTCAACCTTGGCACAAAAAATCTGGATGAAGCCAATAACGGGGGAATACAATCCCAAAAATAGGGACAAATTTCAAATATCCATCTTATACACTTAGAAAATTGCTAGAATACAAGCGTTTGCGTTACCATGCACTTTTTGAAGAACATGAAGTCTGATATTCAAATGCGTGTTATTTTTAACATTTATTAACCAGGAAAGTCTGACTTGGATCAAAAGCTAAATTTTAGCAGAGGCCCAGGGAGAAACACTCCAGACAGACACATGTCTTTGTAAGATGGGAGGACACTAGAGGAAACAAACACAGGGAGGGTATACAGAAAAGTTAAGGCACCCCAGCCAAGAATCAAACCAGAGAACCTGTAGCTGTCAGGCAACAATGCTACCACTGCATCAGCTTTGCAAGGGCACAAATACAGAAACCACAGATTTTATGAAGAATAGAACAAGTATGAGGGAAAAATCTGCAATGTTTTTACAAATGGTTGTGGGTAGGGAATTCAGGCTCCTGCCACCTGGGCTCAAGGTACAGGGTTCAAGCTTTATTCTCTACCTACCACCATGTAGCATCTGGGGCACACACACACACACACACACACACACACACACACACACACACACACACACACACACACACACACACACACACACACACACACACACACACACACACACACACACACACACACACACACACACACACACACACACACACACACACACACACACACACACACACACACACACACACACACACACACACACTCCACAAAACGGCCCCCCATGCATGGGTCTCCCATGTGAGATAGCTAGTCCCATGAGAGTAGGCTGGAGCCTCCTTCCTGTGGGCGATGCAGTTCGGTGACCTTTCGGTCATCACAGCAAAGACCTCTGGGCTGGAAGGGCGGAGTTTCCTGCCTTTCCTATCCGGACTGCCTAACAGAGCAGTCTGGAGCTCGAATGAGAATGCATGCGCGCATGGAGTTCTCAAGAACCATGCACGCATGTGTGGAGTCTGTGAAATTTTATTTTTCAAGTTTATTGTACAGGTGGGGGGTTGCAGTCCTATAGCACAAGCCACCCCTGTACAAAACTAAGGACTTTATAGTAATTCAGCACTTGGCAATTTGCATTATGAATAAATTGGAGGAAATTTCCCAACATGCATGTTTGCTACAAGGCATAACTTTGGATATTGCTAATTTAATATTGGTTAATTCCGAAATATACAAGCAACTCTAAATGGTGTCACAGAGGCATTCCTGTTCTCAAACATTATACAGACTGCAACATGACATGCAACAATTTTGTTTAAAGTTTAATATTAATATTTAATATTTTAAAAGACCTGAAATGGCTATTCAAAACACTGAACTCAAAATACTGAACACAGAAGAAATATAGGCAATATAACCTGAGATTTTCAGGAATCCAAGAGCACCATCACTTTTCTCAACCATCAGAAGTGCCTCTGTTAAAATTAGCAGCTGAATAAATGAAAGTGGGCTTTGTACTCTTGGATTAACACTCCTGACTTGATATTATTTACCATCTAGTGAATACAAAACCAGGGATTAATGGAGAAGTCATACAAAAGTTTGTGTATTTGGCTTGTAAAAATCATATATGTCAAGTAAATATTAAAGAAAAAACACTGCCCTTTAACCAAGCCTGAATTTCACTCAGGATCTGCCCTCTGAAACCAATTTCAAAAGGCAGCCTTTTGGTCGATTTATGAAAATTATGTGACAAAAATCTCTCTTCGTGTGTTTTTTTCCAAGCTCATTAAGAGGTCAGATAAAAAAAAGAAAAGAAAGAAAATGTGTAACTTAATTTGTATTTAGTGACAGAAATGGAAGAACAACTAATGGCCCCACAACATATTTGAAAATATTAAGAATTTAGTACCTCTCATTACATGGGAATCCCTCTGTGCCTTGCATCCACCAGTATAGCAGACATTGTACTATTTTCAAGTTTTATTTTTTTTTCTAATTTATTAGTTTATTAAAGAAGAGGATTTTGTGGGTATTCTATGCTTACTGAAGTAGTTTGCCAGGCTAGTGTCAAAATTTATTTAAACTTGGAAATATCATGTAATCAAGAGTTAAAGATGTTAAATAGTATCTGCATCTGTACACCATTAGAATTAGGTCAGATTGTAATATTTGAAGATAGTTAGATCATAAATTGAATCCAAATATCTTAAACTATCCTGTAGAAAGAAGGAATTGGTTTACATTTTTGAATCACATGTATTGGTGCTGCATCATCAACAAGAGGGTCCTTTAGCTTGACATAAATATGACTTTTTAAAGGGAATCTATTACAGAGTGCTATGTTTATTTTACGAATAAATCAAAGAAGTTTTAGACTTAAAAATTCACGACCCAGACTGAACGTTTGCACTAAGTTAGCTCTATGTATACTTCCATGAGTATGTCAGATAATTTGCTCATACTTTAATAATATCTGCCCCACTGTTAGATCCCCAGATTGCTCCATCTCTTGGCTTCAATGCAAAATTTTGTCATGTGGGCTACAATTCCTTTGGGAGTCAAACTCAATGGTAACCTATTTGCGGCATGTAAATTTAACCCAACTTCAGAATGCTGGCACTACTGTGCTCGGCTAAGTAATCGGATACATGTAAGGTAGAAGTGTCCAAAGATTCAAACCTAGTGGTCTACAGCATTGTTTTATCAGCTCAAAGATAATAACATTATAGGATTTGATTGAGTCATTTCTAATGTTTGTTTTAGTAATATCTGTCTGCTCGTTTTACCACCCATTGCTGTCAAACATGCAGTATTTCAATCAGTTAACAGACCAGATCCAATTAAATAAAAGGTTATAGTCATTCCAAGAATCCACATATTTTAAAAATATATAAATGACTGGCACCACACAGAAGAACAAAGGGCAACTATTCTTCATTTTCATTATTTGATCTCCCATTATAAATATTATGTTTTGTTATAATACTATTAGATGTAGTTTTGATACAAATATTTTCTAGAAAACAAAAATCTACTGAAAATGCACTTGTATGCGTTAAATATAAATGCTTTCAGACTCATGTTAAATACATAAGAAGTAATATTTTGACAGACATCAATAATAATATCATTAACCACTAGAAGGTAATTGCTCTTGACAGTTTTAGAAAGTAAGCAAAGTTGTATACCCTAACAAGTACTGAAAGCTTGGGTTCCAGATATTCTGCTTGATCTCTACTATTTGCGCTCATAATTTTTCCTAGTTTGTTCAAAGGTGCATCCTTATTTTTCATTCGTTAATATCTTGGATCTAAGATTAACCAAACAAACATTAACTGTATACATAACATATTTTCGTATTATGTAATTCCAGATGTCATAACTGCAGTTTTAATAATTCTATGGTCATCTGAAATCAGTTTGTTTGAAAAAATAAATAAACAACAAAAACACTTCAAACAGAAACCGACTTAAAGGAAAAGTGCTGATGCTGCTTCTAACAAATAATATTTCTAGTACTCCTCTGTAAAGATTTCATTCATTAATATTCCTTAGAAACAGTACTGACCTGTCATCCCTGCATCACCTTACTCTTGTGTGCTGGTCCTAACCCTATTACTAGCCCTGACATTAACTTCAACCGTGCATATTACCATCCAAAAAACCTTTCCCTAGCAGTACTACTACACAACACAGGCACAGAAACTAAATGTACAAGTACACAAACAACCCCCCGCCCAAACACACACACAGTGAATCCACTACCTGTCCTCCACAAAACGGCCGCCGATCCTCTGCAGCATGGGTCTCCCTCCACAAAACAGCCACTGATCCTCTGTAGCATGGGTATCCCTCCATAAAACGGCTGCCGATCCTCTGCAGCATGGGTCTCCCTCCACAAAATGGCTGCCCGTGCATGGGTCTCCCGCGAGAGATGGCTAGTCCCACAAGAGTAGTAGGCTGGAGCCTCTGTCCTGCGGGTGATGCAGTCCGGTGACCTTTCGGTCCTCTGGGATGGAAGGGCGGAGTTTCCTGCCTTTCCTGTCTGGACTGCCTAACAGAGCAGTCTGGAGCACTGGAATGAGCACGCATGCGTGCATGGAGTTCTCAGGAACCATGCACGCATGCGTGGAGTCCGTGAATTTTTTTTTTTTTTATTTTATTTTTCAAGTTTATTGTACAGGTGGGGGGGGGCTGCAGGATGGGGGGCTGCAGTCTTGCAGTCCTGCAGTCCTATAGCATGAACCGCCCCTGTTGATTTGGGTATTTGCCCTCTATTTCACCTTCGGTCTTTTTTTTTTTTTTTTTTTGGTGAGAGAGGTGAGGACAACATAGTTTGTTGCACTGCCAATTAGAATTATCAGTGTACATGTTCATTCGACATGTGTGTGAAATGGGAAGCTATGTATGGGGCGTAATTATTTTTCGGGTACAGATTGCCCCTTTTTTTTTTTTTTTTTTCAGGGGAGAGTTGTAAGTGAGGTAGAGGAAGTAGGTATATTTGGGGAGGTAGGTTGGATAGGCAAACAGACAAGACAAACAAGATGCATACAGGGGCGGAGTATGACACATGGGGTGGGTAAACACAATTGACGGGGATGGATGTTTGGAAATCGCAAGCCCATGAGCCCACATATGGTAACAGTGGAACTGATATCCCCACCCATGGGCAGTCACCACTGGACCTTCACAGACCCGAGGGTCGCTGTGCTGGGGGCTGCGTAGGAGGGGCAGGCTCACCTATGAGTTGCGCCACTCGCCTCGAGCTGGCATAGGGGATCAATGACTAAATGCTGGATCTCCCTACGCACTGCAACCTGGACCCTTCGGAGGGTGACAGGAGGCCCTTCTCCACCCACGCTTGCAGGGGGGGCGAGCCCCATCCCATGCAGCGCTTCCACCCGAAGGTGGCACAGGACCTGTGGAGGAGGGTGGCCTGGGCTGGGCACCAGACCTGCTGGTGCCAGGTGCAACTGCCAGCTGAGGTGGGACAGGTGGGTCCGCTGGGACCGGCCTTCCCATACGTTTTGTGATTAGGTGTTTTTAATTACAACATAGACAACAGCATTCCAAGTTAGTTGTAACAGCATGCAGTAATATTCCCATTAACCCATCACACCATGGTTACAACAGTTGATCAGCAAGCATAACACATGCATGTACTGAACGACAGTGGACATTCCAACAGCATGCAGGGATGATTGGTGGCAACAGGCCACCAAGATTGTGGTGTTTTAACAGGGCACATGCATCAAAGTAGGTGCAGATTTTTTATAACAATAGGACATATGTCCCAACAAATGTTATGAGATTACACATACCCATTGAGGTGTAGAATTGCATTGTTTATGCACATGGAGTAGGGTGTAAAAAGAAACCTCCATTAACATCTTATTAGTACTTTAACTGTACACTACATTCCTATTGACTGCAGGTGCATATCCCCTACATGTATTCTTACACTAAACAACATGCATTTGATTGCGTTATGGGTTTTGCTACTTCATGATATACCTGGCCTATATCTGACATGATAACTGTCCAGGATGCAGATGTTACTGCTACATACTTGTATTAAATTGACTTGTTTATGTATGTGCACATCTGGGTGTGTTCACATGGCTTTTTCACTTGTTTTCTACACAACCCTACTTTTCAGGTAACACACTTAAGTTTCTTGGGAACACCCTGACAGGCTACTCATGTGCTAGATTTACCTATGCATGTCAGCCATTTCACAAATGCTTAGGACTGTTGCATACTTCACAGCTACTGGCACTTCCTTCATCCACTTTATATGGGACTGCACTACTGGGGGTTGTCAGCACTTACTACAACAGAGTAACATATCTTCACTGCAAGGGTTCAACAACAATTTCTGAGTAACTGGCACATACACAGTGCAAGTATTATACCTTTCTTATTTACATTACAACTCTTTCTACAGGCTCTCTCCTGTATTTTACATTACACTGCATACAGTAGACATATTTAGCAAATGTTATACCTTTATTGATAGGTTACAAGACTGTTTTACAGGCTCACTCACATTTTATCTATGACAGTGCATGCAGAGATAGTATTCCAGACATGTTTTTGCTTTATTCATGGGTTACTACACTCTATTCCTGCCTATCTCACTTATGATATGTAACAGTACATGCAGATGATTAATTCAGGGAATGAATGTTTTGTACTTCACAGCTACTGCCACTTCCTTCATCCACTTCCTATGGGACTGCACAACTGTGAGTTGACAGCACCTAATACAACAGTACTACTTATTATTACAAGGGTACAACAACATTTCAAAGTAAGTGACACAGACACACTCCAAATTTTATACCTTTATTAATTACATTGAACATTCTTTTCTACAGGCTCTCTCCTTTACTTGTTATTACAGAGCATATGGAAGACATATTCAGGACATATTATACCTTTCTTGATGGGTTACAACACTCTTTTTCAGGCCTGCTCACTTATATGTTATGACAATACATGCAGGGATAGTATTCCAGAATTATTTTAGCTTGATTGGTGAGTTAGTACACTCAATTTCTGGCTCACTGACATTTGTTATATAACAGTACATGCAGAGGGTTTCATCAGGACATTTTATTGCTGTATTATTGGGCTTATACACTTTTCTCATGCTCACTCACATATATCATGTAACAATACATGCAGAATATCTGCTACCCTGCCTGGTGGAGCAGTCTTAGCAGCCTATCTGCATAGGCTTGCTGATTCATAGCGTGAGCACCTGCAGCTGTGGAATAAATAAAGGGATATTGAGACATACCTATCCATTATTTAGACTATATTAGCTTATCTTACATATTGCATTCCAGGGCTACCTACTTAGTAGTGGGGCATCCCGCATTTGACAGGCCTCCTGGATCCACTGGTTCAGAAGGTCCTGCTTCTGCCTCTTCAGGTCTGCATGGTGGTGATGGACCTGGTCACCAGTCCGAGGGATGCCTGTGGTACTGGTGAGTTCATGAGCCAACCGGTTCCAAGCCTCCGCCTTATACTCCGTTCCTTGGAACTGGCCCTGCAGGAGTCGAGTCTCATGCCGATGGACTAGGAGCCAAACCATATTTCTTGACTCCTGGATGCCCCAGCGTAGTGCTCGAAAGCATGGACCCTCTCCAGCACCAGACATTCTAACTGCAGATGGGAGCTACAATCAGTTATGGTGAGTATTCCCACCTATGCTGCTTAAATATGCCGCATTTCCCGCACTTTTCTGTGAGTGGTCATTTTTGAATATTCTCGGCTGACTGCAGACCTGCTTAGCAATGGTTAATCAAACATTTATTACTATATATATGTTAACAGTGGATGCTTATCCTATGTTGTCGTGGCTTAGTGGTTCAGTGCTTTGATTATGGGGCATAGTGTCCTGGGTTCAAACCTTATCATTGCATTTTATTTTACTACTGTCCAGACAAGTTAGGGGGCGTGGCTGTGTGTAAGCAACTTTGCTCTACGTTGCTCCACGTTGCCCGACGGGGTGCTGGTTGGCGCGGCGCGCACCTCTGCACAAACCGATTGCACTGGGTAAAGCGCTATTTAGCTTTGGGCAACTATTTTGAGCTGGGTAAAGCGCAATTTAGCTATGGGCAACTACATTGCACTGGTAAAGCGCGAGTTAGCTAGGGGCAACTACATTGCGCTGGGTGAAGCGCTGCTTAACTGCGGCCAATTTTATATTGGGATCCTTTAAAATATTTATTTTATTCACTGATACATTGGCCATTTCACTGCTTTTTAGTTATGTTTAAACATATATGTTGGGTATTATTCCATATACTGATTTAAAAAATAAATACGAAAGGGAGTGGTGGATCTCGAACCATGAATACCTCTTCTTTATGCGAACGCTCTACCATTACGCTATTGCTATTTCATGTGATTTGCATAAACATTCTTTCTTATGCTCTTCCATGTGAGAATTGCTGACTGTAGCTAAGCAATGGGCCCACACGCGCACATATGTGCAAATATGGGCAGCTATTTTGGGTATTTAAAAAAATTTTTATGGTTGTGCATTTTAGATGTGTGATGGGGGTTTACATTATCAGGCAGTGAGGTGTTGGGTGCAGGGACATTTGAGCGGACTCGCTCTTGTTTATTTCCTTTATTTTTGAACACTTGCAGGGGTGTGGACATTTGAACTGCTCGGCAGTCGGACACGCCCCTGCTTTCTTACACGGTCCGTGTAGGACTTACGGTTGGGTCAGCGTGCCCTCATGCATATTCATGGCATGCTGACGTCATACCGTTCAACTGCAGCCTCCAAGTAAGACTTATTAAGTCTTACATGGAGGATTCGTGAATCTGGGGGTATGTCTATCTGCATAGAGGGAGATACAAGCTGATAGAGGATCTCTAGGAAGCACTAGCACTGCTGTTGTCTTGTATCTGGCTGATTTGAACAATTAGAATACTTTAGCTTTTATTATAGAAAAACCAACATGTACAGTAGGACTAGCATTGTGTGAGTCTTTGGATAGTTTTAATAAATTGATAACAGATGTTGATAACTTGAAGGTGCCCATTTTTAACTACAGTACTCATACACACCAAAAGGTGCCTTATCATTGCAATCAGGAAAAGTAAGAGTACATAGGTACAACTACAAAAACAAACTGGTATGCGTGCAGAAAATTGATTGTATGCATGGCCCATGCTTTCTGTTTTCATAATGTATGTCCATGTCGTATAGCTACCCTGCTCTACATATACACTCATTTTGGTGGGGTTGTTTCCATTTTCTCCAGCTTTACATGCTCACACCTTTTGCTGCACTCATTCACTGCATTGTCACCCACCTTCAGAGTTCCTTTAGCAATAGCCTACTTCTACAGGCTGCTTAGTTTACAGAACAAGAGTAGCAGGGGAATTTTAAAGATCTTGTACTGTTTTTTTTTAAATTTTCTTGCACGTTCTTAGTATTACATTCTCTTATGTGACAACAGCAATTCATTCCTCTTTTATAGGGATGATACTCAGTCCCATGAAAGTGGGAGTGACCATACGGGCAACTATCACAGATTCTTTCCTAACACTTTCTCCTGGTGCCTGAAAAGTGCATATGTGCAAACATGAAAGTATACTATCACCCTCCTCACCTTTTCTGTAACTACACTCCAGTATGCACATATTTCAGAGGTTTACTCATGGGAAAGGCTAGGAAAAAGTTGTATCTCTATCCTTTGTAATGCTGCATACCATTTCCCATGCCTTCCAAATAGGATTAACAATGCAGCAGAAAGAGCCACTTTGTCTCAGTCTCACAGGATTGGTAATATGGCATCAGCACTCATCCCTACCTTCCCTTATCAGCTCTTTCAGTGCTTCTGCAGCCAGATGTAACTGTGCTGTCTGGGTCACAATCAATGTTTTATTCCTATCTGCACCACAAAAACAGAAAGTGTCAGGATGCTACGAGCTTGAAATCTAAAGTTTAAAAAGGGCACTGAGCCCTTTTCCTGTAAAATATCTACATTTGTAACACTTTCAAAGGACTACAGATATGAAGTTTGGGAACAGAAGAAGTTGTCACGGGACAGCTTTAGTGTGGGGTGTGGGGGAGATAGGATGTAGGGAGGCAGGTAAGCTGGATTAAGGGTGTGGGTAGGGAGCAGATAGGAAAAAATTAAGTAAGTGGGAAGATGAGGGAGGAAGTGAGGAAGGATTAATGGGTGGGTCTTAAGGATTTTTGAGGTGGGATTTAGTGTTGAGAGGCACATTTGGTGTGATCTTGTTTACCTCCCATCCCATCTCATTTTGTTGATAGTTTGATGGGCAGAGAAGAGGGGGTTCTTATCAGTTCATCGAAACTTCAGCAGTTCAAACACCATATGTTCGAACTGTGAAGTTCGAAAACTGATTATCGCGAAGTCACGGAACACTGAATTCTTTCCCAGGGAAAGAATTCAGTGGGCCGTTTCTGTGGCTTCACGATTTTCAGTACTGTGGTGGAAAGTTATGGGTCAGGTTCATGTAAGTGTGCGATTGTGTGGATGTTAGGGTTAGGGCATGGGTTAGATGTGTTAGGGCGTGGGTGAGGTGGGTGTGTGATAGTGAGAGACTTTAGGGTTAGGGTGGGATAGGTGAGTTAGGGTTAGGGCGCTGGTCATGTGAGTGTGTGATAGTGACAGACCTTAGAGTGAGGGTTTGAGTTAAGGTAAGTGGATAGATAGTAGTGTATGTACAGTTTAGTGTAGGGTTAGATGTAGGATTTTAAGTGTATGTGTGTGGATTGCTGTTTTTTGGTGTGCTTGTGCTGGGTGTGTGTTTCTTGCAACAGCAATTTTTTTCCCTGGGAAAAAAATCGCTGTTCTAAGCCTTTGATGGTTTTGCACTTCGAGGTTAGAAGTTTGAACATATGGTGTTCGAACTTCTGCCATTTTGATGAAGTGATATAGACCTGAGAAGAGGGACATGCTTGCCCCTCTTCTGTTCCCCTTCAAGAGGATAATTGGAATTTGAGGTGGTGAAGTTTGATGGTGGAAGACATTGAGTGGATCAATTGGATTCATGATATGCTAAGGTGAGCTGGGACATTGCCTTGTTATTACAATGATAAGTGAGCAAGTGGGGGACGCTGCTTATCCAAGGGTGAGTAGGTACGCTGCCCTTATGTTTATTTATGTTATTCTGTTGCAATGAGGTGAATTTGATTGTTTCAATAAAGTTTTCATGTTTGCTATTTTATTATTCATTACAATAAAGGTAATCAAAAGTATGTGGGTGTCTGTGTGGTTTTTAATTGGACCGTGAAAACAGATATTTTCTTCTGTTTTTCACTTGGAGAACACCTTTCTTGGGCACAACAATAGATGCTGAGATAGTAACTCACACAGGAAGGCTGCAGTCTTAAAGTGACTACTGCTGAAACCCCTCCCCAGTTTTAATGTCTTCACATTCCATTTTCCCTGTCTATTGCTCCCTGTCTTTATATGCATGTGACTCCCTAACATTCCAGTATAGTATACACTGCTTTTAACTGCAGTCATTCACAGCCATGCATTGGTGTCACCTTAATTTAACATGTTAAGTATATGTTTTCTGTGAACATCAGATTTTGTTGTGAGCAAATTTAATGCACAGTAAAATAAGTAAGGTAAATGGACCCTACAAAGCCTTGCTAATAAAGCAGGAGGAAATGAAATAATTCCAGATGAATTGTTTAAGGAATTTCCCAGCAAATATGAATACCACAGTAGTGGCAATTTGGTTGTTAAAGGTTAGTTTATATTCCAACCCCCCAAAAAACAGTGCTGAAATTATAAAGAAACTGAACCTAGTTCACATGCTAGCAAGATCATGTAAGCCAGATTTTAACAATATATATGGACTAAGAACTTTGTGAAGTGCAAGCAGGTTTTAGAAGGACCAGAGATTCCAGAGAACAAATTGCCAACATCTGCTGGATAATATAGACAGCAAGGGAGTTCCAGGAAATTATTACTTCTATATTCAATAATAATGCTTTTGATTACATGGGCTATAATAAACTGTGACACGTTCTTAGAGAAATGAGGTTGTCAGGTCACTTTGCCTCCTGAGGAATCCTGGAAACTATCACCCCATAAGCCTGACTAGCTTGGTCTGCAAAGCTATGGAAAGGATCATCATGGACCTCATAAATAAAGATATTGGGGACCTACAGACACTGGATCCTACCCAGTTCGGCTTTGTTAAGGGCAGATCCTGCCTCTTAAACCTGGTCGATTTCTTTGAAACAGTCACAAAGGCCATTGACAAGGGGAAGGTGGTCAACACAGCCTACCTGGACCTCGCAAAAGCCTTCGATACAATACCCCACTCGGGCATTATAGATAAGCTCACCAGCTTAAATATAAACCCCTATGTCATGAGATGGGTTGCAGACTGGCTCAAGGAAAGAACCCACATGGTTAGAATTGCTGGAGCCATGTCAGACTTCAAACCAGTTACAAGTGGCATTCGACAAGGCTCAGTCCTGGGACCTCTCTTGTTTGGTATATATTTCTCGGTGGTACAGGCCAACACGGAAGGACTGTGGCTGACCAAGTTCACAGATGACTGCAAACTGGGTGTCATAATCGACTCTCCAGCTGACACAAGCATCCTCCAAAAGGGCCTCATAGAAACAGACAACTGGTGCCAGAGCCATGGCCTCAAGCTAAATGCCAAAAAGTGTATAGTCATCCCCTTTGGCAAAAACAAATTGCCCACAAATTACCACAGAGGTGGTAATCCATTAAGTACAGAAGAAGTAATTAGGGACCTGGGGACCTAAGTTGATAGCAATCTCCATTTGACAACCACGTGGCCAAAGTGGTTAGAAAAACATTTTATATAGCCCACCTAATCATGAAGGGATTCAGATCTAGATCAGGGGAGGCCATCGTGCCTCTTTACTCATCCCTCATCAGGCCCATAATTGAGTACAATGCCCCTTTTGGGATGTACCTTACCAGACACCTGCAGCAACTGGAAAGACCCCAAAAGTACCTCACCAAGAGGATCAAAGGGCTCAAACAGATGCCATATGCTGCCCGGTTAAAGAAACTCCAGCTCTACTCAGTGGCATACCACCTGCTCAGAGGCAATCTGTGCCTGACATATAAAGCCATGTCCAACCCAGAATTAATGGGCATGCTGCACCTCAGAAAATCCAAATCCCATCGAGCTACATGCTCGAGAGACTTGAACCTCAGCACTGAAATAAATAGGACATGCTGGAGGGACAGATTCATAACCCAGAGGCTCCCTTCACTCTGGAATAAAATCCCAGTCCAGGTTAGGCAGAGTCCCTCATTGACTGTCTTCAAGAGGAATCTTGATGAGTGGATGGGAGATCATAGGTTTACCCCGGGTATCACTTCTGTGTCACTGTTAGACAGAGGCACAATATACTAACCTTGAAAAAGGGCATGGCAAAATTAATTTAAAATGGGTGGCGAAAGCCAAACGCACTCTGGCTAGGCTTATAAATGCCCTAGGGCAGATAGCCTAGTATGAACCTATGAACCTATGTTCTACAAAAAGTAAGTGTCAGAGAAGACTATAGAATAGGTGACTAGTTCATGATTGGAAAAGGAGTATGATAAACTAGTATATTCCTACCCTACATGTGTATTTGTGCTGAAGATATACAAAATGTTGGACTACATAATTTGATATTGACAGGTGAAATATGAACAACCTCAGATATGCAGATGGTACTGCTCCAATAACTTAAAGTGAGGAAGAGTTGAAAAGCCTGAGGATGAAGGTGAAAGCTGAAAGCAGAAAAGATGGCTTACTGTTTAAAATCTACATAAATACATGCATGCATACATGTATAAGTAAATAATTGCAAAATTATGCCCTGTGATTCCTTGTGAATAGATATAGAAGAAGTGGAAGCAGTGACATGTTTTATTTTCCTGGATTCGTAGATCACATCTGATTGGTATACAGGTACTTACTAGGCTACAGATCTGTGAGGATCTTCAGAAGCCTAACCATGCATTCCCAAGAGAATTATTAGCCCTGAAATTATAAGTATGATTAACTCAGAGCTCTTTGTAATTTTAACCCAGAATCCTTTGTATTTTAAGTATGAGTAACCAGACCCAGGCAGACGTTCACATGTTAACGCTAGCCATAATGGAGGATGGCACTAATCCAGAGGAGAACTAGTGAATTCTCATCCATTCATCCAGATTATGCTTTAATAGGGTAAGAGATGCAGTTTGCTATACATTGAGAGGAAGATGATTCTAGAGAAGTGGTATTTTCTGTGAAAAATGTCTGTCCCTCCAGCATGTTCTAATTCAGTTGTAAAAGAGCTGTAGATTTCTTAAGCAGGTGATTCTGCCATTATTGCACTTGCTTTCTAGGTATGCAAGGCAGAATTCACTTTTCAGTAGGCTGCATGACACCAAGAAGATGGATAAGGCTTTGAGATGGCCAGTGCAGTTTTTTGATTTAGGCCCTTTATTTTCTTAGAATTAACGCATTGTGGTCATTCCAGTCATATTACCATTTTGGAAAAATACTTTGGGGGGGCATTATATTCAATGAATTATGTAATAAATGCAGAATACAGTAGAAAAATCATCTGCCTAGAACTGGATGCAATACCATTACTGATGAGCTGTACAATGAAAAATACTTTGTTACAATAGTGGCTACATGATGATCAAAGGACAGCTAATTGTAAACATGGGTTTTCAGATACATTTTCAGAGGTGTGTCGCTGATGTGATAGTTGCAAGAGATATTATGCCTGCCAAAGGATACTATTATACACTTTTTAGGATTTAGTTTTAAGCCAGGGCTTTGACACCAACTATTTTTTGGGAAAGGACTTCCTGTAGGATCTTGGTGTCTTCTGTTCAGTTTATGATGGCACCAAGTTTGCAGTCATATGCAAACTTTGTCAGCCATAAGCTTTTAACATTACCTTTTACCTCTGAGATGTAAATCCAAAGAGGAGCCACCCAAGAAGTGAACCATGAGGTATACCACTTGTGACTGGTCTTTTAGAGGAGGTTGACATGCCCCACCTTAATTATTATGGTTTTATTTGTTTGCCAATTTGCTATCACATGAGTTACATAAGGATTTAAATCTAGATGGTTGAGTTTATCAACTGTACCTAAATGCAGGATGGTGTTAAATGCTTTTGCGAAGTATAGATATGTAGAATGTACAGATTTTCCCTCACCCATTGTTTCAGTAACCTTCACAAAAAAGTTGGCAAAACCACACTAGCTCAGGTCAAGAGTTTGGATGTTGCCCATGGTCTTATATATTAATTCCATAATAATCCTTTTCATAGTCTTACAGATGAAGCTGGTCAGTCTTCTTGGTCCATAATTATCTGGGTCTGTTGATGCTCCACCTTGTGCAAGAAGTGACTTTTGCTGTTCTTTACTCATCTGGCACAAACCTCATTTGGAGACGATATTAAATATTTGCTATAGGTAGTTTGAGATGCCCTATTATATGCTGACCAGTCGGCAGCTTAGTATATTATCTGGCCTCATAGAAACAGTGTTCTTGGCTTTGGATACTACCTTGAGGACTCATTCATAGGAGTTTGGGGGGTGCTGGCATGTGTTTTGGGACTATTTGGGGATGCAGTAAAACTGGAGCTGAGTTTATCGACTAATGTATTGGCTATGTCCTCTGGGTCAGAGGATGTGATATTGCTTACTATTAGCTCTAAACAATTTTGAGCATTGTTTCTTAGGTTACTAACATAGCTGAATAAAGCTTTATGATTGTCTTTTGCCTGGATAGCTATATTTATATCATATCTGGCATTGGTTAATTTTATCATGGACAGGAGTTCCCTGTTATGCTCAGTAAAACTGTTTCTAGCATTTGGAAACTTACACTTATTTTTACATGCAGTAAGCTTTGCCCTTTTTTGAAGAGCCTGTTTATGTTTATGTTTCATCATATGGGTTTATTTTTGAATTTGGTGTTGTATTTACTTCAGATGGGAACATATGCATTTAAGCAGCTATTTACGTATACATAATATTTGGTGGTAAAGTATTCCACAGTCATTGAGATGTCATCAGGGTGGAAGGGAATGTTGATTTTAGCCAGGTCATCACTAGTTTTTAGAAGATAAGTTTTAGCATAAATTCCGAACAGCAATATATTAAAGAATTTTTCTGGCTTCAGTCTTATGATGAAGGGGATTGTTTTATGGTCCGATTTGACTAGGAAGGAGATTATAATTGACATAGTTGTTCCACATTGGTTAGAACCAAGTCCAGGATTTTGTCTTCACTAATTGGGATACAGACTAAATGGCCAAGTGAGTTTGTACTTCTGAAGTCCAGATATCTCTGGGCATTCATGCTGGGGGAATAATAAGCCTCCAAGATGACATAAGGATAGTTGGCATCTCCTAAGAAAATGCTGCTTGGCTGAATTCTTATAGAATTTATACTACTCATGTAGGAGGTATGGGCCAAGGGAGACATGATCTTTTGGTTTGCAGTGATATGAGGGATTGTTAAAAGAAATTCAAGAAAAAGGAGTGCCCGGTTGATACCCTTTCTAATGAGTCTGAAAGTGAAATGTTGTTTTAGGAATATACAGACCCCCACTGTCCTTGGTTCCTTTACCTACTGCAGTGGGCCTGAATGAGTGTTGTGGATTGAAGCCTTGCATTAAAGGAGTGGTGTCAATAGTTTTGAACCAGGTCTCTGTGATGATGCATATATTGATGCATTCCAGGATAAGATGTGGCTGTGGGAGTTGAGTTTTTTGTTAAGGCTCCTAGTGTTGAACAGAAGTATCTTAATGTTATCAAGATTTTGTTTTGTTTTGCTGGATGCTTTGGAAGACTGACTTTGTTAAAAAAAGCAGTATTGGAGATGATAAGGTTTTTGTCAGTACACAAATGCCTTGGTTGGATAGGTGCAGGCCATCCCTGGCAAAGCAGTTAAGACTGTCTGCCATCCCAGTCCTGGCTGATATATGTTGCATCCCCTTTAAATAACACCAGAAGTGAAGTCCATCATCTTTTGTTCACTCTGCAGTATACATATTCTGAGAGTCCCATCATATCTCTATTTTCATATGATCTAGATATGTAAATCTCAGGTCATTTACTCCTACATGCACTATGACAGTGTCATATGTGTACATGTGTTGCTAGGTCATGAGGGCATGCATGATGTGGTGCAACCTGGCCCCTGATAGGCAACTGATCATGACACTTTCCTTGCTCAGCCTGGTGAGCGACTCATTGGTTTGTTTCACAATGGAATCTCTTATGATGAGGATGTTGTGTTGTGTGGAATTTTTCCTTAAGGGCTTTTGAGCTGAGATAATGTGAGTTATAGATGCATATTTGAAAGTGGATGTTGCTTGAGCTGAATGTCTGTGAGGCTGCTAAAGGTACATGATACTACAGTTGCATTTAGGAGGCATTTATAGTTAAACTAGATTTCTTTTAAGAGCCTCTGCATATATGGGTCACTGCATTTGGTCAGTAATGCATAGGGTAGGTGTAGTGTGGTGTTGCGTGTTACTGACAACTGGTTTAGTATTTGTAGTGGCTGTATGAGACAGCCTTGCCTCTAATGACATTGTTTAACCACAGCTCTCACAGTGTATCAGATTGTATAAGTATTAGTTGATTGTCAGTAAACATAAAACAACTGCAACATTGTCTCTGTATGCCCATTTCTATCAAGCTAGCTACAGAGACAGATTGAAAGTGCAAGCTCCTGGTTCCAGATATTTATTTGCATGGGCTGCAATGAGATTAGTACTGATGAGGTATAAAACTGTTTTAATGGGGTGTTATCTGGGTAAAAATGACAATTCAAGTTTGAACACAAAGAGCAGTGCTCCTCTGTACACAAACCAGAGCCTCATCGCACAATTACAAGGTATTGTATACTGAAGGGATTTAAGAGGTTAGTTTTATAGCTAATATTAAGGTTCTAATTATCTGCATCTATAACTGAAGAGATCCCCATCACTTTAAGATAAACTGTGTTGTGCAAACATATAGAAGCGGAGAAACACCAAAATATTCAACCAGCCCTCTGGCTAGTAACAGAAAAGCAAAATCTCAGGTTATTTCAGTATTCACTAACTCAGAAAATACCTGGTTCCTCTCTACTGCTACTAGAGTATAAACCAAAGATTTCTAGGTATAAATTACAGTGATGGTGATTGTAGCCATGAAGTTAGAACTCAATTGTGTTTTTGAAGGCAAGCTGTGGTAAATCTGGATATGATTTAAAGAGCATAAACATGACATAGTGAACAAAGGTCTGTAAAGTCAAAGCTATGGTTTCCCAAGTAATAAAATATAGCATTAAGAGACAGATTATATGGAAACCTGTGCATTGGAAAAATGACACTATTGAACTGTGGTGCTGGATAAAACTTGACAAAGTCTGTGGGCTACAAGAAAATCTAATCAGTACATCCTTAAAGGAAATGAACCTAGACTATACATGTGAAGGTCAGGAAGAAAAAACAAAACTCAAATATATGAAGACAGGGTTCACGCAAGAAGATTCTGATGGTGGGAAAGATCAAAGGCAAAATGAGAAGAAGGGGATGATACAAGGTAAGATTTCTGAAGTACTGAATATGCCAAGGATTTAGGCAGGCTTGGTGCAATGGGGATGTTTAGTTCAGAAGATTTCCTAACTGGGCAAAGCATTTCTGACTCAGAGATCATTCTGCATGCTAATGTTGCATTGTGGGGAACTAGCTAATGCAAATTAGCCATATGCTCTCCCATGGGAAGTCTGTGGCTCCTTCTTTGCTGACCAAAATTTTATTCTAGGAAAAAAAGTGATCACCATAAAAACATGGTAGTAACCTATTCAATACTATGGGAGTACTCCTTGTGCAGGTAGGTTTATCAAATATATTTGATTGATTAAGTTTGTGGATTGCATGCATGTGTGTGTGTGTGTGTGTGTGTGTGTGTGTGTGTGTGTGTGTGTGTGTGTGTGTGTGTGTGTGTGTTGGAGCATGCATGTTGGTAAATGGGTAAGTATTACCATGAATACAACTGACTGTTGGAGATCCTTGTGAGTTAGAGTGGATGCATGTAAAAACATTATTGCAAAGCAGTGCAAAACAGCTAAATACTTGTTTGTTCTTTCTTATATACTTCTTATCTCCAGGTTGCTTGCCTGTAATCAGACATCAAAGGGGTGTAGCCATTTTTTTGATGTTGTACACCTAGGTCTTGCACTTCTTCTAGCTGGCATCAATGGTAGCCCACCCCCTGCAGTCATGGACAGCAATATGTGAAATAGAGCCCTAGAATTCATGTTAGCTTCCTTACTGTTTCTGCTCTCCGTATTGACCCCAAGTGTCTCAATATTTTCCTCACATCCTGAATAAACATCACAATTTAAGAAAGAAACTTGATCTTATATTTTTTTATGGAAGAAATAAGTACCGCCTAAGGCTTAATTTTAATGAGGATAAAGTAATTGTTCCCAATAAACAGAAAACAAATGTAGTCATATCTAGGATTAGTGTATTTGTCCCTAGTTTGCTAAACAATAGATACATACCTGATGTTTACATCTCTACTGTTGGGTTGTAGTGAAAGTGAAAGAAAGAACAAATTATCACATTCACTTGTATATCAAACTGATTTGTATAGATGTTTGTGCTGAAAATGCATTGGTGAGGTTGGCTTGTCTAAAAATGTAGCCACAGTGCATCCTGCTAAAATGAATAAAATGTACATATATTGTTGCAACCAAATTAAATGCACCAGCTAGCTTACTTTAAGAAAAATAAGGGAAATGTAAATAAGATGTTAAGCCATTAAAATGGTACTCCACAGTGCTGAATAGGACTGGAGACACTGAGTCTGGGAAAGAGCCTTTGTTCATCAATTCAGTGAAAAGAGGAGAAACCCCAGGCACTGCCATACACATTTGGATTTGTATTGCGGCTGTCTGTGCTAAATTCCTGTCTTAGCTTCAAAGTGTAATACTGTGAGAACTTAGAGTCAGGTGACTGGATAAGGTCATTCTACCAGCCCTCCTGGAAATTATATTTTAGATATTACAAAGAGAAATCTCAGAACATTGAGTATTCTGTTTGGGAAGCTTGAAATTAAAGAACCTCACCCACAACATCTTGCCTTGTGATAACAAGTATCTTAACTAGGCAAAAGTAAAATTCTCTTAGATTCAGTCAGGAATATAGTGAAGCTTAAGTAAGAGAGTGATTTTTTGTATGGGTCTGTCCGTCAATGTTAATTTCAATATTTTCTGTGATTTGAACTCTGTGGTTTACTGTAAATATATATTCAATATTTTCAAGTTCTTTTATTATTTATTATTAAATATATTTAAAACTTTTATTGAGGCTGGTCCTTGTAGAAAGTATCTAACCTTTAACAGTACTTATATTTGTTGGTGACATTATGTGGGCCGCTCTAAAAGACCTAGCTGTCTTAGTGAACTACTACAATTTGTATTAGTATTAATATTGCACAGCATAATTGGATACCTTTTGTAAGAGAATTATAGTAACTGACTGGTGGCAGTGAATCTATCTTATAGTCTGGGCAAAGCTTGTAGAGCGGGTAATTTCTACCAGCTTTTTCCAGGTGTGTGTGTGCGTGTGTGTGTGTGTGTGTGTGTGTGTGTGTGTGTGAAAATTAAATCTTAAAGAGTGTGTGTGTCAGATACTTGGGGGAGGGACATAAAGCACTGGATTACAAACAGGATGCTGGAGGACTTGGCTTAGACACTCAGCTGAGGACCTAACCCTACAGCTGTACCAGTGGGGAGTCTTATTGGGGACCTGGAGGAAGACAGATATAGAGACATCCATAAGCTGGGCTTAGTGTGGTGCCTGTCTGCTCTTAAGGGAAATTGTACTTGATGCTGAGAGATCTGCATCTGGAAATACTGAGTGTATCCATTTGTATTCTAAGTGCACATCCCTCTCCAGTGTCAGTGGTGAGGATTCAGGCTCCTTGATTACTGGCCCAGAGTGGGGATAACACATATTAGAGGCCATCACATACTGGTAGGTATGGCCATCATAGATGATATGGAGGTGGTCATCACAGAGGTATTTTGTTTAAAAACTAGAAATCAGTATAGCAAGTAGCTTCAATGCTATTTCTAGAGACATTGATATTGTTCAGTGATTGATAGATTGCTCTTTTGTAACAGTCAGTGGATGTCATTTTTTGTAGGCTAATAATTTTCAACAAAAAATATTTTATAAGAACAAATTAACTGAATTAATAGAAAAGGTTATTTGAGCTTTGGATAATGATTTATCTTGAAAGAAAAAAATGAAGAAAATCCTAGATTGATATTTTGGATTATAATGACAACAGGCAGTTTTAACTTGTAAAAATATAAAACTTATTCAGTGATGTTTGTAGATGAAAGTAAAAATCATAATAAATTCAGGTTCATGAAAAGAAAAAAAATTTGAAAGCTGCAGTTAATTTTAGGTAAGATTGAGTCATCTAAGAATTGAGTAACAGTTGGTACATCTTCAGTGATAAAAGCTAAACTTAAAAAAGTTTTCCTGTTCTAAACTAGAAGAACAAATAAGCTGCATGATGTTATCCAGAAAGAAACAGAATGATGGTACAACACATTTAAAAATATGGATATATTATCTCTTTTCCAAAACACATGAAAATGTAAAGACTGATTGTTTGATGCATGATATTCTCTCATATTTTTTACCTAATGAAGCTAAAAGCAGCAAATTATATCCATTTTACTGTTATTTCTGAGTAACAGAATCAGATGTAATTTTTTTTCTTTGTAAAATTAATTTAGATCAAAAAACCGAAAACAAGAAATCAGGTACTCCACAAGTAATCCACAAGAAATGACGATAGTCCCAAAGGTGATGTCATTTCCTGTGGATTACTTGTGGAGTACCTGATTTCTTGTTTTCGGTTTTTTGGTTTATGGTATCATTCTACAGGTTAATTTAGATCAAAGCTTTACTACCCACTGGACAGCAAAAGAAGAAGAAGAAGAAACATACAAGATATTTAAAAAAAAAGCAGATTCCAGCCACATTATAGCACTGCTGTAGATTAGCACTAGGCTAACTGCCCTTGCAAGCCATTTTAAGTTTAGCTAGTTATCTCTTGTGAGACTCAAACCCTGCACCTTGTGTTTATAAGGCGAACACATTAACCATTAGGCCACACTCCACTTGTCTGAGTCATATGTGTACAAAGGGGATAGAGATAAAGCCTACCAAGATGAAAGAAAGCCACTGAAGTCTGTAGAGATGAATAAGTAGATTCTGGTAACTAAGGCAGGCAAAGGGTGTAGTGTGATGATTCTGGATGTTAATAAACATCATGAAAAGGTAATGAGATACTTGAATGGCATAATTTATTTTAAAGTGTTTTTGATTGTACTAATAAGTTTAAGATGGAAATATAGCATTTTTTTCAAAAATACTTTTGAGGAGGGTATTATAGATAGGAGAGTGATGAAGAAACTTAGGGCCTAGTTCCAAAAGACATGCTCTCATTGTAAGGGATGACTTACGCTGAGAGCAGGTTGATTACAAGTCTGTTGGAATCAGGTTCATGGAGTATGTCTGCTTATAGATAGATCTTACACTGTAGTAAGTTACCTACACTGAAAGCAATAGTCCTAATGGAGAGATGAAAAATCAGCAAGCAAAGGAGGTTAGTAGTGTTGAAATTCAATTCATCCTCAAGTCGGGGTGAGTACCTTCATGAGGTGGACCCTGTTATCACAAAATCTCACCAAGGCAACACTGACATAAAGATTGCATTTATATGGCATATATCATGGACCGAAGTAGGTCAAAAACTTAATAACATAGCTGGGTGCTCAAGACCCAGGATAAAAAAGTGCCCAATCCTGGTAGGTGCACTGGTGCCAAGACTTGAAAAGATGACAGTGTAGAATCATCAAAATATGGAAACATTTCTACAATGGGGCCAGGCCAGGCCCAGGGGGAGGATGGCTTCATTGTTGTAGAAGGAAGTAGCCGTCCACAAAAATCACAAATACTGATAGGCCAAATAAGAGCCATAAAGAAAATAAAGTGGACTATTGAGGATAAGAAAGAAATTATGTATTGTTACTATTATGCAAAAAGCCCAGAATTTCCAGATACAAGATATACAAAATGGTTAAGAGAAAATTGAAGAAAAGAAAAATACTTCTATAAGAAAAACTATCAGAAGCTTCAAATGAAAAATTGTGTTCATTAATATAACAGATTTGTGAAAAACAGTATATAAATCAAGAAATCTTGATCTGTTTGGAAAAAGAAGCATCTGAGGAAGTGCAAAAATATAAACAGCAAAACCAAGAGATATTTGAAAAGCATAAAAAATAAATATGGACATGGGAAAGAAAAAGAGATTTAATATGGTGTAATATTTATGCAAAGGAGAAAGCAAAACTAACCAATACAAAAAGAGCAGCACCAAAGATATTTGAAGAGAAATACAGGCAAAGGGATCTGGACATGGAAAACTTTACAAAACAAAAAAATCAGAAGACAGAGAGAAAAAGTAGATTAGTAATGGAGAAGTTAAAGAAATAGAATCTGAGGTCATGGAGTACCTGCACAGTGAAGGATTTAATGTAGAAAATCTAATTCAGAAAGTATCACAACGGGATAGAGTAATGGATATCCAAATTAAGGATAAACTAGTGGAACAGGAAGCAATTGGTCAGGTGCCATATGAAGATAATTTGGAGACTACCACAGGAAACCAGTATAAATGTTTACCTGAAGCTAGACAGCAAGGGAAGGAACAGGACACTGTGGAAACTCTGATGCAGTCAATGTTAAGGAATGATACGCCAGTGAGTTCCCATATGATAGAGCAACAGATGGCACAGGATGAAATTGATGAGAATGTGTCACAGAAAGATGCTATAGAACCTTCTATAGAATCCCCTCAGGAATTAAAAAACAAGGGATGTGCCCTCAGTTTGGAAGAAAATGAGCTAAGAGAAGAATTGCGTGATTTAACAGACATGGACAGATATATCAAGATCAATGAAAGAAATACATTGCAGAAGGTTAATAAAACCCAAAAAGTCAGAAGTCTGATAAAACAAATGAACACAGTAATTAGAATTAGGACTGTTCATAGAGATCCATGTGATATAACAGAAGTAAACAGGATATATTACTGCACAGCTAAATTAATAACTGATAAAGTTCTACCACAAGAACACAGAGTAGCGAGGGAAAGGAAGGGGAGAAATAGAATACCATCATGGAAGTATCGAATAGAGAAAACTATAAAGCAGTTAAGAGAAGTGTCACTGTTAGAAGATTATAGAAGAGGGAATAGATTAACAAAAATACTAAGAAAGAGAGATGTGATTAAAGCAATGCACAGTATTAGAACAGACCAGGATCTATCATGCACTATCGCAAATAACAAACTAAGAATTTCAGCACAGGTGGAAAAACATAGAAGATACAAAGATAAATATAAAGCAAAAGTGCTAAATAAGCAATATATTGATGATCCAAAAAGGTTTTAGAGAACTAAGAAATAATGTAAAAGAAATTGAAAGACTGCCAAAAAAAGAAGAAATAGATACATTTTGGAGAAGTATCTATAAAGATCCTGTAGAACATAAAAACAATGCTAAATGGATAGAAGAAGTAAAAGAAAGAATAAGAAGTTTAAAGGTACAGAATATGAAATGGAATGAAGTAACAACTAGAGAGATTGAAACAAAGTTAAGAAAAGCCTCTAAAAGGAAAACCCCAGGCCCAGATGTAGTACCTAAGTTCTGGTTAAAAGTATTAACAACTTTGCATGAAGATTTAGCCGTGAGTAAGAACTATTTATATGCACACACAGAATAGACAGCAACCCGGCTAACAACAGGACAAACAATGCTCCTACCTAAGGGTGAACCTGCAAGCTACCCTAAAAATTATAGACCAATAACACTGCCTTCTGACAATGTATAAACTATACATGGGAATTGATGCTGACAGAGTTTTTAGTCATTTAGAAGAAAACTCAATTATGGCAGTAGAACAAATGGGCAATAAAAGAAAGTCATATGGAACAAAGGATCATTTGTTGTTAAATAAAGTCACAGTGGAGAACAGTAAAAATGGGAAGAATATAAGTATGGCATGGATTGACTACAACAAAGCATTTGATAGTATCCCTCATTTATGGATAAAAGAGCGCCTAAAAATGTTTAAGATACATCCCACACTGATCTACTACATTACAGTGACCATAAAACAGTGGCAGACCACTTTACAATTAAGTCATGATAAAGGACAAACTGTTATCCCAGCGATAAAAATTCAAAGGGGGATATCCATGGTGACTCTCTGTCACCATTACTATTCTGCCTTGCCCTTAATCTGTTAAGCTGTTTACTCAACAGCTTAGGCCATAGCTATAATCTGACTCCTAGAAAACAACAAAGTGTAAAGACTTCTCACCTTCTCTTTGTCGATGATTTAAAAGTGCATAGCTCATCACATGAGGAACTGAAAGCAAACTGCAAGTTGTCAAAACTTTTTCAGATGATATAAGAATGTCATTTGGTCTTGATAAATGTGCAAAAGCAACCTTTAAAGCAGGAAAACTGCAATGCCAGGAAAACATCAGTTTGAGAAAAGAATGTGATATGAAAGAAATTGAGCAACAAAGAGTGTATAAATATTTGGGAATTGATGAAGGATCAACAATAAAACATGAGCAAATGTGAATAAAACTGAGTATGGAATACTTCAGAAAACAAATTAATCTTGAAAACAGCACTGACATCTAGGAACAAAATCCAAGCTATAAACCAATTTGCTCTTTTTGTCCTAACTTACAGTTTTGGAGTGACTGACTGGCCCCAAAACGTGTTGGATAGATTAGATAGAAAAACAAGAAGGATGCTTCATGCTCACTAAATGATTTATAAAAAAAATCAGTGTATTCCAAGATTATATATTCCCCATTCCAAAGGAGGGCTGCACCTCCATATAATTCATTATATGTATAGATCTGCAATCGTGGGACTCCACACATATTTGCTGACCTCACAAGACCCAAATGTAGTGAAAGTTTTGAAACATGAGGAGAATAAATCTAAGATATCTTCTTGGTTTAATTTACCAAAAGCTTATTGGCATCAAGCAGGAATGGAAATCAAACCAGAAGTAGATAAAAATCATACAGCAACTGAAACTGCCAAAAAACAAAAGAAAGAATATAAGGTGAAGGATTAAATGAGAAGGCAAGAAATGTGGAAAATGCATAAATATAGTTGCAAGTATAGAAAACTTCTGGAAGAACCTCATGTAGATCAGGAATAAACACAGGAATGGTTAAGGAGAGGCAAATTCAAACCAAGTGATGAAAGGTTAATATCGGTGGCCCAAGACAGTGGGCTGCGTACACATTGATTTATAAAGTCTGTGTGGGAGAAACAGACAAATATAGCCTTTATAAAACTGAATTGGAAACAGTTGCACTCCTCATTGCTGGTTGCGACATACCAATGGCAGTAGGACCATATACTGAAAGGTATAATAATGTGGCAAGACTGTTGCACTGGGGATTGTGCAAATATTATGGTACTGAAGTGGTGGAAAAACACTGAAAACATGAGTCACAAAGCATCATAGAAAATGAAGAAGTCTACATCACGTGGGATCATCCATTACCAACAGTTCAAAAGACAGATGCTAGCAAACCAGATATAGTGGTCCAAGAAAAGAAAACAAGAATAGCATTGGTCATTGAAATCACCACACCCAGTGACTACAGTATCTTTTGTACAGAGAGACACAAAGTTATAAAATATCGGGATCTGCAGGCAGAAATGAAAGCAATGTGGAAGAAAGACACCCAGACAGTTCCAGAAGAAGTAGGAGCAACAGGTCTTAGAAAAATGAATTTACAATTTTATTTAGATATGTTGCCAATACATGTAACTCCATGCAAACTGCAGAAGGTGTCATTACTGGGCACATTGAGGGTGCTCAGAAGAGCATTACTGGTTGATATCACAGATTGAAACAATACTAATTTCATGAACTTTAATCACACTTTGACTTAGGAATGGGGTCGATTCCCATCATGGTATTAGAAACACAAAAGACTTGGAGAAATTTTAAAAAAATTAAAGCAAGTCTTTTGGAATCTGGCCCTTACTGTAAAAATTCCAAGATGGCAGTTTTTTTTTTTTAATTCTCTTCCTAAGGTACATAAGAACATAAGAACCTACTGTTTCAGGAATAGGTTCATTAACAGAACTTCTTTCAACTTTTCTTGCTTATAATCTTAAGCCTTTGTTACGATTAATAAGGTCTATGCTAAAGATACTACCCAGTTCTTATAAATTATTTAGGAAGCCTGTTTTACTTGAGACTGGTACTTTATATATATTTGATGTCAAGTCTCTTTACACCTCAATTCCCCATTGGTGGAATCTTGATGCATTATGGTATTGGTTTTAGCAAGCACAACTATATTCTCCCAGACTTAATACATTTTTACTGCAAGTGGTAGAACATGTTTTGACCGAAAAGCTTTTCTTTTACAACAGTGGTTGTTATTTGTGTGATAATGACAGGAGCTTCTTTTGCCCCCATTTAAGTAGAACTGTTTATGGGTTATGTTGTAGAAATATTGGTATATAACTTGTCCATGCATGCATTGAATATGTGGAGATGGTTCCTGGATAATTCCCTGGTTGGTCTATAATTCTGATTTGATTGAACCTAAATTATTTATAAACTGTCTGAATGAGTATAAATGGGGAATGGAATTTAATGTTTCATTACATACAGAAAGGATCTCTTTTCCAGATTTGAATATTATCAAAAATAAGGATGACACAATAAATACTAATCTTAGCTAACCTTTTGTAAACTGTTTAACAAAAAGTTCTCTTTGGAATGCCACAAGCTCTCATTCAGGACATACAGTTCAGAACATTCCAAATTCCCAGTTTATGAAGGGTGAAAGTATTTGTTCAATGGAAGTAGACTATTTGGAGTTTGTGTCTCATTTACATAAAAAATATTTTTAAGGAGAGATAATGAGAGGGACATCTGCTAGTCAGGGGAAGAGGGGGGTCTGATTAAAACAAAAATTAAAATTTTGGAATACAAAAGTAGTGCTAAAAATAATTTTTCCAATAGAAAATCCAGATGGTACTGCCATCTTAGTTTGCATGTATAGTAGCTGCTGCTGCTTGTTTTCTAGCATTTTCCTCAGAAAAAAACTTTCCAGATAATTTTTCATATTAGTTCTTTAATTACAAGTGATACAGAAAACATTATTTATCTGGTAGCATGTTCATGTAGAGCATTTTATGTAGGTATGACCTCCTGAACATGCAAATACTGTATCTCAGAATATCTGAGTAACATTCAGAAGATAAAATAATGCCTTATTTAAGCACAAACAAAAATGATACAATTGCTGACTGCACATTTCTGGCATTAATAGTGTTATTGACAAGTCAAGTATGAAAATCACTTTGGCTGGAAAAAGAAAATTGTGGAATATGTATTTAGGATTTCTAATTATACCGAGACTTTTTGATATTTTTAATAATAATCAGCTTAATTAAATATGTTTTATTATGTTGCATTTCCATTGGAAATTAATGTTAATCTGGTATGTATGCATCTATCCATGTATCTATTTAGTTAGTAAGTTAGTTAGTTAGTTAGTTAGTTAGTTAGTTAGTTAGTTAGTTAGTTAGTTGCACAGAATGTATGTCCCAAATGTTTGATGTCATACTGGTACTTTTAAGTATTTATGGGTGGCTTCTTACTTTTTTTATTAGTTGTTGCTTAGGTATATAAAAAACACTACAAATTGGATTATTGTTGATTATATAATTAAAGGATTTGTCATATGGTCCTGGCTCATATTTCTTGCAGTGCTGTACTGCAATGGCTAATATGAGCATGCACCATAAATCCAGATGGATAGGTTTAGTGGGCTGGGCGCATTTTCTATATGGCACTTCTAGAAGGTAAACATGCAGATACATTATACAGAAAAAGAATGTTTATAAAAAGGAAGTGAAAATAATTAACATATTTTAAAATGTATTATTGATTGTGTTAAGCGGGTTGAGTTTTTATTGTACATTACATTTTTAGAAGAAGAGTTTATATAGCATGAAAAAATTACTTTGATGTAACAGTTTGAAAAATTAAGATGCTTCTGTTACTTTTGTTCTTGGTTGTTGCTAACAAGTGCCACTCTATCTACTGTATTCACCTGGACTTTATTTATTTAAGACAAATGAATCATCAGTTTAAAATCTCATTCATAGGATATATCTAAAGGGTAAAGCCCCCCCCCCACCCCATTGTGCCCTACAGTATCAGTATTGGAGCATGGAAATAAAGGCTAAAACCTTTTATTCTTCTGAACATTAAGGACTGTGCCATGCATCGAGTCACTGACACTGAACATCTGTCACACAACATACTCAGTGATTTGGTATAATGCCATGAATTTGAAGAAAATTAAATGCTGATTGAAAATAAAATGTCCATAAACTGCTTAGAACTACAACACTTTATGTTTTAAGTTAGTAAGGAGAACACAATTTAAACAGATTTTGCATTTCATAGTGTAGTTTATGCTAACTTTACTTCACTTTTAACATCTTTAAAGTTATCATAGTCTAAGAGAAGTGATATAATAAGCTTTTCCTAACAGAGGTATGAAAATCCATCATTTAAATGTTGGATGAACAGAACAGGAAGAGATTATGCTATGAAAGTTTAAGCAATATATATATATATATATATATATATATATATATATATATATATATATATATATATATATATATATATATATATAGAGAGAGAGAGAGAGAGAGAGACATGAAGGGCAGGATACTTTGGATCGCACAAAGACTGATCAGGAGAGATAAAAGTTCCAAGTCTGATAAATTTTCACCTTTTAATCATGTACATATGTGGGAAAAATGCATATACTGCATATGATTTGGATTTATTGTGTGTATAAAGCTTGGATATATCCTGGTATCTGTGTTAATCCAGCTAGGATCAAATGTGGTATAGACTTTGTGGTGTCACTTTCAGGAATTCTGTAATATTTATTAGTTTCCACATAAGTGTCATCTGTAGTTCATTATATTTAAAAATGACTTCATTATTACCATGCTTTAATTACTATAAAGATTTAATGCTGATTTAACATAGGACAGAACATTTTAATTTTACAGTACATGAAATCTTAAGTGGTTGGCATAAAACTCAAATGGATATAGAAATAAAGTAAGTAAGCACAGAATTTAATAAAATATAGTCTCTCTAAAATCATGTGTCTCAGCATTTTACTGCATGCAAATTGCCGACAGATGAACATTGAATATCTGCTGCTTCATAAATATTTGTTTGCTATTGTTGGGAAAATTGTGGCATAAGATCAAACACTGTACTTGACTCACAAAGATCTTGCCTGATTAAGGAATGAGCATTGTTTTACTTGGTAAACTGAACTATGTGATACTTATATTTTATATACAAAGACACAAGCAAGCAAACTCAACTCTATGACACTTACACAGACTGAGCTATGTGATCCTTATATTTTAAATACAAACAGACACACTCATACACATACGTTCCCCTGCCCACAAACATACATATTGTAAGAACAGAAACTCATATGCCATTGCTTATTTAGTACTTTTGTGAAGCTAGTTGTTAGTTAGGAATTAATTCATGCAGCTCAACAGACTGTTTTACTATTCAAAAATAAATAGGACATATAGTCAACTTTGTGTACATTAAAGCATTTTTGGCAATTTGGCAAGTTATTTCTATAGCACAAGCAGTGTCTCTGGTACACCAATGTAGCATTAAGCATAAATTTGCTCATTCACATTGTGTATGTGTGTGTGCATGTGTGTGAGGGTGCGTGTGCCTGTGCGTGTGTGTGTGTGTGTGTGTGTGTGTGTGTGTGTGTGTGTGTGTGTGTGTGTGTGTGTGTGAGTGTGTGAGTGTGTGTGTGTGTGTGTGTAGTGTTCATCTGAGTATATGCTGAATGGACCGACATCCCATGCAGGACTGTTTCCCTATCTTTTGCCCACTGCTTAGGAGAGGATAAATAAATGTCTTGGTTTACCATCTTGTAATTAAATGTACAAAGCACAGGGACAAAAGAGGTTTTTGGAACTTTACCTGCATGGTTTATTACGATAGCACAATATGGCCAACATGCAATCTGTGAGCTTGTACTTAGTGTAATTAAATAAGTCATTGATGACTAATGAGTCAGTATAGATAATACTCAGTACACGTCTTGTATTATTACTATAATATCAGCATTAGCAGATTTCAGCTTAAGGAAAATGGACGACAAAAACAAGAGAAGGAATTTATTGTATCTAGTGTATGAGACAAAGCAGGCCACAGCACTTCAAGTGCACAAGTCAACAAGACAATAAAACTGAAATGATAATCAAATGCCAGTGAGTAAATATTTGGGTCGTTCAAGTATCTTTCTAGGTAAGTACTTTTTACAGCTACTACAGTGTAATAGCTCTCAAGAACATATACATTTGTATAAATAGTTCCCAATGAACGTGACAACATAAACAAAAAAAAATAACTAAAATATTAATCTAAATTATTAAAAAATAAATAACGAAAGCAAATTTGAATGTCATATTACTTGTATTGATTATTAACATATATTTTTATATTGGCCGGGATTCAATAAACCTCCGTGTAAGACTAAGTCTTACTCGGAAACTGCAGTCTAAGAGTATGACATCAGCGCATCATGCATATTCATGAGGGCTCGCTGAGTCACCTCTAAGGCTAACACAGAGCATGCATGAGTGCAGTGGGCGTGTCAGACTGCCGAGCAGTCCAAATATCCACGCCCCTGCAAGTGCCTAAACTGCAAATGTCAACTGAAATGAGCGAGTCTGCTCAAATGTCTACATACCCAACACTACACTCCCCCACATTCTAAATCCCTGTACAAGTTTAAAATGTAAAGCTTTCCTTTTTTTTATTATTCCCAATATAGCTGCCCGTATTTGCGCGTGTATGCGCGGGTTTGCCCATTGCTTAGCTACAGTTAGCAGTGTAGACATCAAAGAGGATAATAAACTACTTATATGCAAATTAAGCCAAATAGCAATAGTGTAGTGGTAGAGCCTTCTCACAAAGAGGAGGCATTCCCAGTTCGAGTCCCACCACTCCCCTTCCCATTTCCAGTAAGAAATCTGTGCATAACAATAATTCCTGACATTTACCTTTTAAATTTTAGTAAAATGCATTGAAATGGCCTATGTGGCAGTGAACGATATTTTATATATATATATATATATGAAGGTGGAATGATCATGCATACTGATAAATGCATAAGTAATGTATCTTAAGCAATGTGAAGCACTGCTAAGCAAAGTTTACTAGTATTAAGCACAGTTAAGTATAATTGCTCATAGCTTAGCACTGCTTTAACTAGCGCAATGGCTTTGCGCGGAGCTGCGCATCACACCAACTAGCACAAACAAAACATGTTTGTGCGGAGCTGCGCACCACGCTAACTAGCGCAATGTCGGGCAACCTCGGGCAACGTCAGATAACGTAGAGCAATGTCGAGCAATGTTGGGCAAAGTTGAGCAAAGTCGGCTAAACACAGCCACACCTCCTAGCCGGTCTGGCCAGTAGTAAAATAAAAAGCAATGACAGGCCTCGAACCTGGGATACTGTGCACCATAATCACAGTACTAAACCACTAAGCCATGACAGCTTTACATATGGATGTATTTCCAACACACTCTTATATATCAGTGGAAGTTTACCCATTGCTAAGCAGGTTTGCTTTTAGCTGAGATTTTTCAAAATTGGCCAATCACAAATAAGTGCGGGAAATTAGGCATATTTAAGCTCCATAGGCAGGAATAATTGCCATAACTGGCTGTAGCTCCCATCTGCAGACAGTATGGCTGGTGTTGGTGAGGGCTCTCGTTTTCGAGCGCAACGGTGGGGCACTGAGGAGTCAAAAGTAATGGTTTGGCTCCTCGTCCATTATCATGATGCAAGACTCCTGCAGGGCCAGTTTCAAGGCACTGAATACAAAGCGGAAGCCTAGAACCATCTAGCAGATGATCTCATCAGTGCCACAGGCGTCCCTCATACTGGTGAGCAGGTCCGACACCACTACTCAGACCTGAAGAGACGCAAGGAGGACTGACTGAACCAGTGGATACAGGAGGCCCGTGAAATGGAAAATGCCCCATTACTGAGTATGTAGCCATGGAATGAAGTATGTAAGAATTGCTATTGTAGTCTATATTATAGATAGGTATGTCTCAATATCCCTCCATTTACTTCACAGCTGCAGGTGTCTGTGCTGCGAATCAGCAAGCCTATACAGATAGGCTGCTAAGGCTGTGCCACCAGGCAGGTTAGTAATTATTCTGCATGTGTTGTCATATAAAAGAAGTGAGAGAGCCTGAAAAAGAGTGTTGTAACACATTAATAAAGGCATAATAAGTCTTGAATAACTTCTCTGCATGTACTGTTATATAAAATAAGTGAGACAGTGTGAAAAGCTGTTTTAACCCATTAATAAAGGTGTAATATGTCTTGAATAAAAGTCCTCTGCATGCACTGATATATCAAATAAATGAGAGAGCCACTAGAAAAGTGTGTAATGTAATTAATAAAGGTATAATTCCTGGAGTGTGTCCGTGTCACTTTCTTCAATATGTTGTTGTACCCTTGCATTATAGAAATAGTACTGTTGTATTAAGTGCAGTCAACCCACACATGGGTAGGCCAATATAAAATGGATGAAGGGAGTGCCAGTAGCTGTTAAACATATATACAGTCCTCAATTATCGGTTCATGGCTGGCATGTACAGGTTAATCTGGCACATGAGTAGCTTGTTATTGTGTTCCCCAGAAATGTCAGTGTGCTGCTAGAAATGTAGGGGGCTGTTAAAATATACCTGATAATGTCAGCTGAACACATCCAGTTATGTAGATATATAAATATAAATGAAATATATAAATATGTAGCTGTAACATCTGCATCCTGGACAGTTTGTAAGTCAGATACAGGTATCAAGAACTAGCAAAACCCATTTCACAATTTAACGGACATTGCCTAGTGTCATAATACATGTAGGGGATATATAACTGCAGTCATTAGGAATGTAGTGTAAACTATAAGTATATATAAGTTGTTAATGGAGGTATCTTTTTACACCCTACTGTATGTGCATAAACAGTGCAATTCCATACCTCAATGGGTATGTCTAATCACATAACATTTGTTGGGACACATGTCCTATTGGTTTATAAATATCTGCATTTACTTTGATGCATGTGCCCTGTTCACATACCACAATCTTGGTGGCCTGTTGCCACCAATCAATCCTGCATGCTGTTGGAATGTCCACTGTTGTTCTATATATGCATGTGTTATGCTTGCTGTTCAACTGTTGGAACTCTGGTGTGTTGGGTTAATGGGAATACTACTGTATGCTGTTACAACTAAATTGGAATGCTGTTGGCTATTACTAACCCATATTGTCATTAAATCCTCCTAAACATAGTATGTATGGGATGGCCGGTCCCAGCAGACCCACCTGTCCCACCTCAGCTGGCGATGGCACCTGGCACCAGCAGGTCCGGTGCCTAGCCCGGGACCTCCTCCTCCATTGGTCCTGTGCCACCTTTGGGTGGAAGCGCTGCAAGGGATGGGGCTCATCCCCCCCAAGCAAATGTGGCCAGAGGAGGGCCACCTATAACCCTCCGAACGGTCCGGGCTGTGGTGCTTAGGGAGATTGAGGGTTCAGTCGCTGATCCTCTATGCCAGCTCGAGACAAGAGTAGTGTGATTCACAGGTGAGCCTGCCCCTCCTACGCAGCCCCCAGCACAGCCACCCACTGGGCTGTGAAGGAGCAGTGGTGACTGCCCATGGGTGGGGATCTCAGTTCCACTGTTGCCATCTGTGGGCTCATGGGCTTGCGATTTCCAAACATCCTTCCCCGTCAATGGTGTTCACCCACCCTATGTGTCATATTCTGCCCCTGTATGCATCTTGTCTATCTTGTCTGTTTACCTCCCCAACCTACCTCCCAAAATATACCTACTTCCCCTACCCCACATTCCACTCTCACCTGAAAAAAAAAAAAAGACAACCTGCTCCCACAAAAAAATTACGCCCCATACATAGCTGCCCATTTTGCACACATGTCCGCTGGACACATAAACTGAAATTTAATTGGCAGTACAACATACTCCGTTGTCCTCACCCCTCTCTCAGGGGTGGAAGGTTTCAAATTTCCCTCCAAACTACTAGTATATGCACAGTTGTTGCTGTTAAAGAAATGGGAAGCTATGGACCTTCCCTACACCTGTCTTACACATCTCTAGCTGTTTTCCCTACTGTATTTCCCTCTTTGTGCCCCTTTTTCACCACTGTCCTATCTCCCCATTTTCTTTTCTTTCAAAGAAATGAGTGTGGGGGTTTGTGGGAGTAAGCACTTTTAAGCAGTAGTTAGCGGGTTTGTGCGAGTGTGCGCTTGTGTGCACTTAGCTAAGCATCGCTAAGCATCATGCAAACCCATGCAAACCCACTTACAACTTAAAAGTGCCTTAGTCACCCTGCATGTGAGGATGAGGAGCCTTGTTCTGCTCAGCAGCAAAATAAAACACCACTGTCAGTCCCGAACCCCGGACCTTGTACACACTAGACTGCATGACGTACCACTATGTCACAGTAGATATACTCCAGGTTGTTGCTGAAATATATATATATCATGCATCAGAATGAGTGAATGTAAAGGAAAGATAGGAATGCCATAACACAAAACCTGTTCTGTGGAACTTTACCAGCAGTTGTTGTGGAATTGCATTACATGACTGTGATAACAGAACCAGCCATTTTAGCAGTAAATAATGTTACAGCAGCACTTTACAACCCCCACACAGTATCATAGCAGGACAATCCCCACCCAAATGTACAAAATACCTGTGTGTTCAAGGTCCAGCAAGGATGTAGGTAGGCATACTCAGTACTGGAATTGTCCAGTTTTCATGAGCATCCTGTGCTAATGTCAACAAAAAAAAAACACAAACTGTGCAGAAGTGAGTACATTAATATCCACAGTATAGCAGTTCACAAACAGTTCATGTGCCAAATGAAAACATCTCAATAACTACGTATGTATGGCAGCTAATTGTATAAGTAGAAAAGAAACTACATACTCCCATGTATCTTGTGTTAGCATTTGTAGGGGTGAGTACAATTCTACACTGACAACTGTGTACTGGAAGTGGCAACATTCAGGTCTGAGTACAACATTCAAATCACTGGCTACACCCCTAGCATCAGATACAAGAAGTATACCAACCTTCTGTCTTACACAACGGTGTCCACAGCAAACAAGCATGGTCCCCACTTTGGAAAGCTGAAAGGGCTATGTCTACCTGACTTAGCAATTTATAGCATTTGGTTGCTATGACAGTGAGTGCACGTACCACACAGCAGGCTGCATGCAATTACCAAATGGTGGCCAACAATTGGTGCAGGCTGTACTTGCTGTCCACACATGCAATCATTTCATTGCAGGTACAGAGAGAGAGGGAGAGAGAGCGACACAGAGAGACACAGACCACAGCAAAAGGAAACAAAAAAGATATAAAAGAAAATATATTGAAAAAAAATATATATTGAAAAAAAATCTGTATTGCAAAAAAAAAAAAAAAAAAAAAATATATATATATATATATATATATATCTTCTTCTTCTTTTTTTTTCGGTCAGGAGTCGCCACAGCTTCTTCTTCTCTTTCGGCTTTTTCCGGGTCAGCCGCCACAGCGGATCACCTTGTCCGACTGAATGGCAGGAGAGTTTTACGGTGTCGAGTTGCCAGCCCCGCGCCCAACCTTCCACAGAAGGCACACTCACGCACACCTAGGGCCAATTTAGAGTGCCCAATCCACCTGCAGCATGTCTTTGGGATGAGGGAGGCAGACACCAGAAGAGGACACATGCCAATGCTAACCACTGCACCAATATATATATATATATATATATATATATATATATATTGAAAAAAATACATTGAAAAAAATATATTGAAAAAAATCTATTGAAAAAAATATTGAAAAAATATATATTGAAAAAAATAATATATTGAAAAAAAAAAAAAAAAAGATTTATTGAAAAAAAAATAAGACATGAAAAACGTGTACAAAACACACAGAACTGACTACTACAAACACATACAAAGGAAAGGTATGTAACATATATGTATTTACTAGCATGTAGTAGATGTTTTTGAAGAGTACTCTACATAGTTTGAATCATCCATATGTGGCAGCAGTACGTATCTATGCACAGATGCCCTGCATAACTACTGCCATAGAGAAATCAGTGTTTAGCTGTGTGCAGTGGGATATGACTGTGACATATGTAGTTCAGCATTAAATGTCAAGCATCTGATCCATGTTATCTGTGTTCTGTACAGTAGTGTGTACAATGTCTGTTTGGGGGAGTAGCACATACAGTTATGTAAACATGGATGTGACAGAGTAACAAATGCATGATAGTCATATTAACGTGTAGCTTAGCAGTGGCAATAGCTGTACCAGGCTAGTATGCTAATCTGGCATTAGCAGCTGTATATACAAACACTAATATTACTATGTGCTCACATGTGACACCTGTTCATGTTGCAGCAAGACCCAACAGGTCAGCCATGAGGTACACGAACTTACAACAGTGTGGTCCTTGTGTGTGTATGGCACACACACACGGAAAGGTCTGTCTGTATCAGACATATTAGCATCTGTACATGCGCATAGAGCAAGGGACATACTGGAACTGTTTGTGAAAGGTGGACATATATATGTTGTTGAAGGTTGTTATGTGCATATTTCTATGTAGGTTGTAGTGTGTGGCAAACCAGAGAGCATACAGTGCTGGTATATGACATGTGGTGGTTAAACGCTGTGGGTATGATTCGTCAGGTTTGCAGTGTTGCAGCCAGTGAGGCCTGCTAAAGCTACATGGGCTAAGAACACCTTCAATGCATTCCGCACAAAACTGTGCAATATTATGACATAACTGTATACCTCAAAACCTTCACATACTTGATATTCCCACCATGAAAGGTAGACTGTATATGTGCCTATATGTATATCTATATGGATACCAACGGATGTTTATATGTATGTGTGTATATATATATATATATATATATATATAGAGAGAGAGAGAGAGAGAGAGAGACAGGGTCATATGTACTGCAACAGATACCTGGTGACAAAGCCATGGACTCAAGCTCAATGTTGACACTGCATTGGCATCCCTCCTTGGAAAAACTCAGTACCCATTAACTACCACATAGGTGGTAGTCTACTTAACACCAAAGGTGTGATAAGAGACCATGGGACACAGGTGGACAGTAGTCTCCCCTTTGATAATCACAGTGCCACACTAGTCATGTAATCTGTCTATGTGGCACACGTCATCACAAAAAGTGTGTCATCCAGGGATATACAGGTCAGTGTTCCCCTCTACTCCACACACATAAAACCCGTTATAGAGTACAATGCCCCATGTGGTAGGTACCTCACAAGACATCTACAACAACTGGAAAGGACACAGACATACCTCACAAAGAGTAATACTGACCCCAAACAGATGCCCTATGCAGACCGTCTCACAAAACCCCAGCTAGACTGTGTCGCATACCGCCTACCAAGAGGTGACCTCTGCCTAACATACAAAGCTATGTGAAACCCAGTGCTGT
Source organism: Protopterus annectens (assembly GCF_019279795.1). Lineage (NCBI taxonomy): Eukaryota > Metazoa > Chordata > Ceratodontiformes > Protopteridae > Protopterus > Protopterus annectens. The sequence goes on from NC_056728.1 coordinate 674,408,501, forward strand.
TGGACATGCTCCATGTAAACAGATCACAATCCCTATGAGCTACACACTCTACGGGCCTAAACCTTGTCACCTCAATAAAGAGCACATGCTGGAGGGATAGATTCCTATCACAGAGACATCCCATACTCTGGAACAAAGCACCTATCAATAGCAAACAAAACTCCTAATTAGCAGTCGTCATATATAATCCTGATGATTGTATGGGAGATAGGAAATACACCCTGGGAATCACCTCTGTGGCTCTGCTTGACAGGGCCATGTGAAATGAAATTACCTGTGTGTCAAAGGCCAGGGTAGCGTATGGCTAGACATCTATAGGTCCTAGGGCCAATATCCTATAACCTACCTATGAACCGATACACACCCACATGTATTTGTTGCATAATTGCTATGTGAGGTTGACTGAATGTGATGGTGAATGTGTTGGTGAATGTGTCAGAGTTCTGCATATGTGTAATAGCTAAGTGGGAAACTGTTTCTGTCATGGCATTATGTGTCCTAGCTCTGATCCCAGCAAAAGATGTGTATGCTATTGCTAGGCAGAAAAAGCAGTATGCCATACAGTCTGACGTAGTCCATTGGTGTCGACTGGGGTGTCCCATTGTAGACTACAGCAGTACATGTATGCTTATTGAGTGTTACTGCTGGTGAATCCAACCCCTGTATGAACTGTAGTGCTACCTGAAGCTGTATGCCTAAACAGCATAGTATGGTGTATGTCCACATTTCTTGGAACCACTGTTTTGTGTGTTCCCTGTAGTCCTCACAGATGACATACCTCAGGCATAAGGTTTTGTAACTACTAGCACACAGTACTGTATGGTACACAGGTAAAGGTCATATGGGTTGCCATACCTTTGTGCCTGGTATGTTTGTCTGATGTGTGTGTGTGTGTGTGTGTGTGTGTGTGTGTGTGTGTGTGTGTGTGTGTGTGTGTGTGTGTGTGTGTGTGTGCCTGTATCATAGCCTCAGTCATATGTGTGTTACAGGATATAGGTGCATATCTAGCAACATGTATAGTCTAGTACAGCTGTATGCCACCTATATTAATGAATGAGCACATATGTTAGGCAGGGATTTGCCATCAATGACTAGTGTGGTATACTGGTAATACTGTAACTGGACTTTACAACCATTGCAATGGATTACATGTTACGTTATGCATTAGCTTGATATATACCCCCTGTGGCTAGGTGGTGCATTGTGTCGCATACAGTGTGCCATGTACTGTTGTATACTCTTACATACTGGTTTATCTTTGTTGCTGTGCAAAACATGGTTTAATATATAGAGTGTGCCAGGCACTGTCAGGCAGTTGTGAGTTGAGCGTTGATATGTGGTAGTAAAAGTGTGTATCCTCTGACAGCCAATAGGTTGCTATATATGGCAGTTAATTGACATCTGTACTTTAGAATGCTAAGTGTGCCACTTGACTTGCTCACACATATTGTTTCATTGTCTTCCAGGGTCATGGCCCACCATCGTAATCCCTCATATAGCCCAGCAGAGGAGGAAGTGATTACAGCCACCATTGTTCAGCACTACACCCTGCTGTTCTCAAGAACCATCCAGGACCAGCATGAGCGGACTGCACTGTGGCAAGATCTTGTCCATAGGGTAAATGACATAGGCATGCATAACCGGACATATGAGCAGGTACGCCATCACTGCAGTGATTTAGTTAGACATGTCTGGCAGCGTGCGTCTGATATCCGTAGACAACAGCCTGCCACAGGTGGTGGGGTAGCCATCCATCCTCCCTCACCAGAGTGGAGGAGCTGCTCCTGAGCCAGGTGGCTCCTGGCCAACAACAACAACTAACTTGTATCACCATGGCGGCCGGAGCCACCCAGCAAGTTGACACAGAGTATGCAGGTAACATGGCATAGCTGTACACTTCTGTTACCTCTATTGGTAGATCATGCTTATGTGAGATATGTACTGTATAGTTAGAAGATGTGGTGCCTAGTGTTGTGCAATAATAATAATTAGGAATATAATCTGTAGGCCTGTGACTGTCAACCATTGTACTACTGTAAGATTGCAAACACACAGTAGCAATGCCACAGTTGTTGCCACTGACAAACTGTCTCATATCCTTGTAGGTCCCTCTGGTGTGACAGCAAGGCAGCAGACCCATGCTGGTGAGTGTGTTCTACATTTAATATTGCTAATTAAATATGCATGTCATAGGTGAGGTGTAGGCCATGTACACGTCACACACCTGTGCATAATGCATGCTGTGCATGTTTACTGTGAGACTATGCACATCTCAGTAATGTGAGTAGCTGCCTCAAACACATGCAATACACAGAGCATCCCACATAATTGTGGCAACACTGTAGTGGACATTGGATAGGCAGAGTCGATACAAATGCACATAACATACACAACTGTGTCATACGCAGTACACGTCACCATGCTACACAAGGCGTATTCAGACACCCGCTGTAAGATCACACTCCAGTATCCCAAATGTCATCCACACAGCACACATAATATACCTGAGGGGTAGAGGCCTCTCATGTGGCTGTGTGACACTCTTCAACGCATAACACAGTCATGTTAGGCAATACCCCCTATTGGGCACCTTACAAACCCATGTAACAACTGGCTGTGAAATGGCGAATGTAGCCATGGTACTGCAGTTCAGGTACAGAATGCTATGTGCCAGTCTGGCAGACCTTAGTAGCCTTAAGTGACCACATGATGCTGCATGATGATGGCTCATGGTACTACACCCCATCCAGTTACAGTGGCCACAGTACTACACATATCATTAATTGCTATGCACCTCAATGTTGTGTGTGTGCAAACATATGCACCTATACACAATATGCATAGCAATCACAATTTGTACAAAGTGACAGACATATGTCTTGTAATGCTATTGAGTGTAAAGGTTACATGACACACATTGTGTATGTCTGATGTTTAATGTTGCAGTTGTGTTGTAGCATGCCATGTCATGGCTGGCACTGGCATGTCAACAATATATCCTACACTCATCATAACCACTGTACAATGGCTATGTTGAGCAATGGTATTCCATCAGGTATACATGCACCACTCATCCTGTGTGTATACATAGCATGCATGTGCTAAACCTGTGTCCACAATTATCTGCTAAAGACACAGATGCTCTAATCAGAAATGGTTATCTATGTGACACACAGATACACATCCAGCCATGGTATGTATACCTGGGAGTGATGGTGCACAGGACATTACAGAGCTTTTAATACTTGCACAGCAATGTTGTGTCCATGTACACATTGCGCTCCAGGGTGAGGCCAATCACTGAACAAAAACACACATGCATCAAACCCATGTATACTGTTATTAGCAAGGGCTGTCTACACTCACACTGCATGCTGTTGAGCAACACACGTCCTGCATGCAGACACGTTTGATATAAATGTTTGGCTTGTGATACTGTACCCCACCATCACACGCTATTGAGTATGTTTTGGATTGCTAGTGGTGTGTGTGTGTGTGTGTGTGTGTGTGTGTGTGTGTGTGTCTGTTTTAGTGAGGAGTGTATTTGTGTGCATGTGTTCATGTGTGCATGCGTGCATGTGTGCATGTGTTCATGTGTTCATGTGTGCATGTGTGCATGTGTGCATGTGTTCCTGTGTTCATGTGTGCATGTGTGCATGTGTGCATCTGTTCATGTGTTCATGTGTTCATGTGTTCATGTGTGCATGTGTGCCGACATCATGTTCAGGTCGTAAAGTGTGTTTCCTGTCTTCCTCTCACAGGTGCTGAGTTTGGGCTGGTTCACTGCAGCAGGAAAACTGATGTCACTGAGCACTTCTAACCCTACACTAAACCTTACATACATTACCTATCTATGGACTTACCTTAACCCGCACCCTAACCCTAAGGTCCATAATTATCGCACACTTACCTTACGGAGCTATCCAGCAGACGGGCCAACCATGACACTTTGATATTTTGTGTTTCATGGTTTTGAATGTTCGCCTTTACGGTAGTTCACGCTATACGTGTCGCTCAGTTCCAATTTGCTGAAACAGGTTTTCAATCTCGTAATATAGACCTGTTTTAATCTCATTTTTTGAAAGTAGAATTAAAACTCCTTATTTTTGCTGTACAAACATGTAGGTCATGATGCTATCTCGACTGTGATGAAGAATATCTGTGATGCACACCCTGCAGTGCAGACAGAAAGCAACCAGCCTGGCATAGGACAAGGTTTCAGTAAACTCAACTCCCAGCAGGACATTATCATTAGATTCAAAAGCTGGTATAGAGTGTGCGTGTGTGTGTGTGTGTGTGTGTGTGTGTGTGTGTGTGTGTGTGTGTGTGTGTGTGTGTGTGTGTGTGTGTGTGTGTGTGTGTGTGTGTGTGTGTGTGTGTGTGTGTGTGCGTGTGTGTGTGTGTGTGTGTGTGTGTTTCTGTGTGTGTGTGTGTGTGTGTGTGTGTGTGTGTGTGTGTGTGTGTGTGTGTGTGTGTGTGTGTGTGTGTGTATGTGTGAGACATAAGTGCATTCGTCATGGCCCCACATGGTCTAGTCCATGAAGTTAACCTTTTTCATTAGGATCTAAGGCCTGCCTACTACTGTGCATAGTAGCTTCTACAACATTTCAGTGGCACAGGATTAACATTGCAAAGGAATCCTACTGAGATGCATCTCACAATTTAGAAATGTTTCTGTAAGTTATGTGCCATAAGGCTGGGGAATTATTTTATTTTATTTATTTATTTATTTATTTTATTGATACTTACGTATTATCGCAACCACATTTGTACCGTCATATAATTCCTAATGCATTGGTAAGTATCCATAATGTCTGTACAAAATTACTTTATCTTTAAAGAAAAAGGGGTTTGTAAGCTCCTCCTTACTATTGTATGACATTGGTTGTGAAACACAAAAAGGAATAAGAAATGCAAGCAGGTGTTTGTCAACCTACTGCAAGCAGACAACATTGTTTATCCTAAACTGAGCAGAAAAGCAGGGGAACTGCAAACTTGTATGTGTTCTACTTCAGAATCACAACACAGAAATCCTTCTCAATGGGAAAACTGTGTATACCACTGATGTTACACCAACCATTCAGATAAATTCCCAATAGCAGAAACAATGACTCCACATTGCACTAATATATCAACACTGTCTTGCATGCAAGCAGGTTGCGAAAATACGGTGTAACTAAGCATTTTCACCCCCAGAAATACAGGGACAACTTAGTTGTTCTTACTGAAGTAAGGCTACGTAAAAACTATAGTGTTGTTCATTTCAGTATTACTAAATATAAAATGAAAAAAATTGTTTTACAGGAGCAAAAACATAATGAATTATATGACGTCACCAATGCGGTTGCGATAATACTTACCATTTTATTTAAGTTTGATGACCAGGGAAGTCCACTGGGTCAAGAAGAGCCCATTTTCAGTGGAGGCCTGGGGAGAAAAGCTCCACAATAATTGCAAGTTACATTTCACATGTTACAAAAGGACATACTTCATACAGCTAATTAAACATTTACAGATAAGCTCCATGATATTTGCAATTGGCTTGTCACAATGTTACAAAAATGAAAAGACATATAATTCAATACAGAAATGTCAACATTTACATAAAGTAAATATTTTTGTTATAAACTCAATTGTAGGTTTAACATTTCAAAATATATAGCTACTAGCCATTAGTAGGTTAGGAAAATATAATGCACGGAGAGGGTAATAGTATAATTGAGACTGGAGAGTATAGTACAATAGATATTAGAGAGAAATTTAGTTTTTGGTAGGGAAGGGATTGTTTTGGGTGGGATGAAATAATAGTAGAGGTAGTTGGATGAGTCAGTGCAAGGTAGAATGGGGGGGGTTAAGTTGGAGTGTGGCAAGGGCATTCCCATTTGGAAGAAAGATGAAAGAGTAGCTGAGATTTGAAATTTGTATGGTTAGGTAGGTTGCATAGGTGTGTGGGGAGAGAGGTCCACTGTTTAGCTATGGAGTGGGACAGCAGTAAATGGCCAGGATGTCATGCAGGTTTGTGTACATGAAGGAGATTTTGGTTTTTAGATCTGAGTGAGTGGTTGGGAATGTAAGGTTTTAAGGAAGTAGTGAAAGCTGGGCAGTTAGCAGGTTTAAAAATCAATCTAGATGAAAGCGCTCAACCTCTGTGTAGCATCTTCGTTTTGTTGTGGAAATAAAGGAAACTATCCGTTTTGGTATCCAGTGTCCTGCTTTTTGGTGCATGTGCCGTTGTGCTTGTGCACTAGTTGGAGTATTCAGTTGTAAGAGGACATTTTTCCTTATAGGTTTAAAAATGAGCTTGTGGGCAATGGTGAGTTTTAGGTAACTGAGATGGTTGGGTAGTTCAAACCAGTTGAGGGTGAGGATGGAATGGCAGTGGTGGGATAAGTTTTTTGGATTGGTTGCAAATTTGGAGATCTTGTGGTAGCAGGATTCAAGTTTGGACCGAAGGCCAAGATGGAGATTGGTGAAAAGTGGGGCACCATACATAAGGGAGGAGAGTAGGAAGGTGGATGCAAGAGTTTGACAGGTAGAGGGGCTTAGGAAGTGGTTGTGCCTGTAGAGGAGACCTAGCTTTTGGTGGGTTTTCTTGATTGTGGAGTGGATCTGACTGTCAAATTTTAGTTATTCATCAATAATGATGCCAAGAAGCTTGGTGTTGGGAATGATTTCAAGGAAGGTGCTGTTTTGACTCTGTATGGAGAATATGGATTTGTCAATGGGGTTTTTGGTAGAGGAAAAAAAACATTAGTTTGGTTTATTTGGATTTAGTGCCAGATGATTAGACTGCATCTAGGTTTCTGTTTTGGAGAAGGCTAGTTGGGTTTTTGCTAGGAGCTCAGAAGGGGAGAAGGCTAAGCAGATGATTGTTGAGTCATCTGAATATTGGATGATAGATGAGTCTGGGATGGATTGGTGAAAGTTGTTAATGAATAGACTGAAGAGAAGAGGGACAACAACAGAACCTTGTGGGACACCTGTGGGTGTGGGAAGGAAGGGGAAGGTTGAAGTTTTCCATTGGACAGCTTGTTGGTGGTTGGACAAATAGCTGTAAAACCAGGCGGTGGTGGTGTGAGAGAGGTGTAGGGTGGAGAGTTGGGATATAAGTAGGGTGTGTGAGATGATGCCGAAGGCCTTTCACAGATCTAGGAATAGTGCGGATATGAACTTGCCTGAGTTGAGTTTGAGGTTTATGGTTTCAAGAAAGGAAAGAAGGGTAGTCATGCTGCTGTGGCCAGGGCAAAAGCCATGTTGGGTAGGGGAGAGGAGATTGTTTAGTGTTAAGTGTGCCATGAGTTGCGCTTGTATTGTTTTCTCTAGTATTTTAGAAAGAGGGGAAAGGATGGCAATAGGCATGAAGTTGGTGGTATCAGTATTTTTGCCACCTGTGTGGAGGGGGATGATGTAAGCATGGCACCAGATATAAGGGACATATGATTCTTGTATGGATCTGTTTATAAGAATAGAGATGGGATAGGCAATGCTGTCTGCAGATTGCTTGAGGAAGGTGGGTGGAAAGTTGTCCGGTGCATTGTGACAGGGTTTCAGTTTGAGAAGAAGTCTTTTTATAGTGCTTGTCGGGATGGGCTTAAGGCAGAAGGATCGGAGGAAGGTTGATGATTGGGGTGGTGGTTGGGGAAGGAGGGGGTGGTAGTGGAGGAGGGGTGGGAAGGAGGTTGATACTTTAGCTATGCAGTCTATGAAGAATGAGTTGAACTTGCTGGCTGTTTCAAGGTTGGAGAGGTTGGGGTCTGGGCAGGGGGTTTCTTTGTTGCTAGGATGCAGCATGGATGAGATGGAGTCCCAGAATTTTTTGTGATTTGTTGAGTGCAAGGACTGGAGTTTGGAGTAATGGGCTTTGCGGTCCTTAATTATTAGGTTTTTTTTTTCGTAGTTGCTAAACTCTAGGAGGGTGTTAGGGTTTTTATGTTTTTGATATTGTTTCCATTTTCTGTCCCTTTGGTGCAAGGCTAGTTTAGTATCTTTTGATAACCATGAGCAGGGATTGGTTTTGATGCATTTTGTTTGGGGGGGGGGGGCTTGCTGATTGGGAAGGGTTAGGAATGAGTGGTTAAAGTAGGAAATGGCATCAACTAGAGGAAGGGTTTTTAGAGGGGACCAGTCAGTATGCTTTAAGCATTCGAAGAAAGTTAGAGGGTTTAAAGAGGAGAGGATGCAGGTTTGGATTTAGTGGTGTTTATGCAGTGGAGATGAGAGATGGTCGGCAAGGGCTGTAGGTGATCGCTGAGTGGATCAGGTAATGCTTTGGCTTTGGTGATAAGGTTTAGGTGAGTTGTTAGGATCCAGTCAATGATAGTACCAGAGGTACAATCTTTATTTGGTCTGGTTGGAGATTGTATTAGTTGGGAGATGTTGTACAGGTTGATTGTGTGGGATGGGTCTTCAGAGTTAATAGCATTCCAGTTGATGTTGGTATCACCAACTATATAGGTTTTATTTTTTATATTGGAGGAGAACCAGGACAGAATGTTTTCATTGATTTCCCTCAATTTTAGATTTGTGGCATAATTCCATGAGACATTGCTATGTGATCACTCAAATTCTTAATGTCTTTATTGCATGTAATTGCCCCAACATTTCAGTGAAAATCTTTTCTCTCCCTAATGCCAAGCAGTATTACACTTGAAAGTGGTGAACACCGTTGAAATGTCAGCTTGTATACTTGGTAGAATGACTCAATCTAAATAGTGTTCCTGCATACATTGGTTGCTTTTATGATAAACAAATATGGAAAGAAAGCAAAGTCAAATGTTGCTATATAGAAAGTGAATATCAGCTGGTAGGCCTGTGTACAAGCAGTAATGTCTGGAAGAGTGAACATAACTGTGAAATGAGGAACTCTCAGGATGAATGGCTATTCAAAGTTTACTGATGGGGATGAGGGCTCATAAGTCATCTTAACAACAAACTTTATTCATGGGACACCTGTACACCAGATAGAAGAACAGGAAGGAAATCCACAGTTCAGCATTCCTCAGAGAGGCACAGTAGGATATCATTGCAGAGCTGAGTGAGTACAAGGGTATTGAGAGACTTTTAAATGCTAGGGCATCAGTCACAGGAGTCATCAGCAATTCCTAGATATGCTGCAGCAGCCTCAGACGTATTCACCATCTCATTTTAGTAAATCACACATTGTTCATGTTTTTAATGTGTTTAATCTTTATTTTACTTTCTAGCACTGTTTCAAAATTAATATACATTGTCCAACATTTATGTTTCATTTATTTCCCTTGTGTGATAGATGTTGAACAGGTAATATTCATAAAGAAATGATTTAACTGCCTGCATGATTATCTTTATTATTTCTCATATATATATATATATATATATATATATATATATATATATATATATATATAAAGAAAATATGCTTATGTCAACAGTATCATAATGTTGTTTTCTTTTTTAAAATTTGCTATGACGATAGCAAGTGTGTTCTTCATAGAAACAGGATTGTCTTTATATGAAAACAAGTCTCGGTATTCACTTATGTTGATCCCCTGGATTCAGAAAGGCTTGCTGCTATGTGAAGACTCTAACTTGGGAGATCTCCTCATGGGGGTAAGTCTGAATGATTGATGGACTGCTCTTCCATTATGTTTTTTTTTCCCTGGATATGGCTGTAGTGTGAACAGCAGTCTCATTGGTGAAGCTGCATGTAAATGCAGTAGTTTGGGTGAGTGGCTATTTTTTCAGAAAGAGTAAAACGGGAATGTGGTAAACCGATAGCATTAACCCATTCACTGCTACAGGTAGATATTACCAAGTCGTGTGTGTGTGTGTGTGTGTGTGTGTGTGTGTGTGTGTGTGTGTGTGTGTGTGTGTGTGTGTGTGTGTGTGTGCGTGTGTATGTGATTGGGAGGTGAGCGCTACAGAATTCTGAAAGCCCAAAATCCTGAAGACTAAAATGCTGAGACCAAAATGTTGAAAGTTCAAAATACTGAAAACTCAAAATACTGAAACCACACAGGATGCCAACACTTACTATATTCTAGCACAAGCACATACAGAAACAAAACACAAACCATATCTCTCTTCTCCAAGTATAAGCAGGGGGCAAGACACACTGAACCCCCAATGAGGGGTCAAGCACCCCACCCCCCGCTACTTAAATATATCAACTCCGAGATTGCACTTATTGCCTATAGTTGAAGGGTAATATGTTTCTGTATGTACTTGTGCTGGAATATTGTAAGTGTTGGTATCCCGTGTGTTTTCAGTATTTTCAGTTTTCAGTATTTTGAGTTTTCCGTGTTTTGATCTTTCGAGATTTTAGTCTCAGGATTTTGGTCTTCACGATTTTGGGCTTTCAGGATTCTGTAGCACTCCCATGTGTACACATGTGAGTGTATGTGTGTGCATGTACACATGTGAGTATGTGTGTGTGTGTGTGTGTGTGTGTGTGTGTGTGTGTGTGTGTGTGTGTGTGTGTGTGTGTGTATATACGCATGCTTGCATGTGTGATGTGTGTATGCACGTGTAAGTTTGAGTGCACGCACGCGCGCACACGTGTGTGTGTGTGTGTGTGTGTATGTGTGTGTGTGTGTGTGTGTGTGCGTGTGTGCATGTGTGTGCGTGTGCGTGTGTGCGTGTGTGCATGCGTGCGTGTGTGAGTGTGTGTGTGTGTGTGTGTGTGTGTGTGTGTGTGTGTGTGTGTGTGTGTGTGTGTGTGTATGTATTTGTATGCATGTGTGTGCCTGGGTATGTGAATGAGTCGCCATGTGACTGTTGGAAGGTATTTATAATATCACAATGCATGTGCTTGAAGGCAGAACACTAGTTTAGTCAGGTCTGAAACCACAGTATTTTATTCAGTTACATGGAACTTATTCAATAATGAGATAAGGTGCATCTTTGTGTGGTTTTGCCTTTTTTTTAACTGGAAATTGTTGTCATTACTCTAATTAATCAATTCATGTTAGACAATTAGTGCTGGCATGAAGACTCTTTCTCAGTCTCAGTAAATAGCTATACTAGCTAAAAGTATGCTTGCATTTATATGCTGCTACAACTACACTGAGACAGCTATACTGATGGCAGTTACACAATATTTGATGTTCTCCCACCATTTTTAAACAGTTGTGATAAAGGCTTATTTTTGTAACATTTTGTTTTTCCAGATTCTCTTCTATCATAATATTATTCTTTAATATAACTTGATTAATCTATGTATTGTTTTCTAAAGGTTTACACATTCTAAAACTGTCTGAACATATATCTGAAACCTTGTTTATGGCCGTGCAATTTTTTGATGGCTCATACTTAAATAGTTATATTTTAAAATGTGATGCTTTTTCAAACTGAAATCAAACATTTGCAAATATTCAGAAGAGACAAGGTTCTGTTTATTGTATTTGAGCCATGTTTGTATTTGCTTACATTTATTTGTATTTAAATAGATAAATATATATTTCACTTGTATATTCCTAAGAGGTAATAGTATATTAAGGTGCTGTGATCACCTGCATTAGAGCCGTACCTTGTTCATCTTGCACCCAGAACCATTCTCTGATATGGCACCCCTCAAATCTATTTGATGAACAATACAAAACAATTAGGTCTTTTCTCTGATGTGGAACTCCTCCACTAAGGAACAAGCCAGGTCCATTTCTATAACCCTCAACACTACTTTGAGGAGAAAGAAAAAAAAGAGTTCTTTACTGAAGGACTAAAAGAAAAATAACAAAAACTGTAGCAAACTGCTTTCCACAAGTCATACCATACACAAAGCAGTATAGCACTTCAGTTCTAACCGCAAAAACAGTGTCATCATTCATTTTTGTTCCAATATTCCGAAAATGATAAATGCCACTACAGAAATGAAAGCCAATTCTTCACTGCTGACCAACTGGCATCTGTCAAACTTGACACCCAACACATTGCACTGAAAGTGGCTGTACCATTCATCCAACTTAGTGGCTCCTCTGACCTGCTTGCACAACAGATTGGATGTCAGCAACTATAACTTGTACCTGTGGTCATAAAGTTCATTGAGTACGTATGCAGTCTTATCAACTTGCACTATATATGAAACTATAATGTAACTTCGCAGTTCCATCAATCATGTTCAAAGGGAGATAGGTTTTTCCCCCATCAGTACAGTAGAGCTGTGTGCAAGGCACCTGTTACAATAATATTTGTAAATAAAGCCGATTCCTTGCACAGTCTGAAATATCTCTTTCCTAATAATTAGTTTAGGGACCACATCACCAATGTAACTTTGACACTAATGTGAATGTGATTTGGTGGAAAAATGTCTGTAGAGGTTGAAAGATCTTGTAAACGGTTTTGTTCTCCTTCAAGCTGATGTGAAAAACACTTTATGTGGATGTCAGTTGCCCTGCACTAGCAAGTTGTTAAACTAGACTCCACAATCACAAGAAGAATCTATTGTTAAATGGTAAAGTTTTCTTTGAGGATGTAAAGTCATTCCAGCAGACAAGCATGTTGTATCAGTCCCCCAAATAAATATTCTCTTAATTAACATATTGGGGAGCATAAGTTCTTCTGTTATAAGTATGCCTAGAATGGTTGACAAGACATTTGTAAGAGACTATTGTGTTTTGGCACCATCCTTCTGTTGGCCACATACTACTATATGATATATATGGTCCATTCTTCTCAGAAACACTGTGGCTTTGATGGTTTGATGCTAACATATTTCACTTAGATCTGTATGCTGGGTCTAAATAGGAAATTATCTCATAAATACTTTTCTCCGATACTAGTTGGTAGTAGCTATCGCATGTTTCTGTAGCATAACTGAGCTGTAAACATCACTGTACTTGTCCATATTACATCCTGTGTCTGCTAGTAAGTTGTGAAATCTGCTTGGTGCGTTGAACTGTTGATTTTTTAATGCCTCACTCTCACTGCACTGCACTCTCAGCTCATACTACTGTAAACCTATAAATAGTTTTGTACTGTGTATCCTCCAGCAGCTATATACTATTGTGCCTTAAATGTGATTATCTTCTCTATCTTACCCTAGGCGCCCCCCCCACCAACCTTCACCTCGTGGCTCCCAGATTCTTGGCGTCGGATCCATTGAATTCCTGCTATTGTGCGAATGCACAACCTAATTCCCAGCACCATCTCTAACTAAAAAGCAAAAAAGTGACTTTAAGGGTAAAAGAAAAACTTTATTTAAGGTTTACCTTGTTAAGTATTGCTCCGTACTATACCCAGCTGCCTCTAAGGCCCTGCAACCTCCAGGCAGGTGTATTCCCCGCTCCGCTTCACCCTCGCTTCGCTCGGGCTCGCTCCGCTCCCCACCCTGCCCCCATATCCCACCCGCCCCCACTACCTCTAAATTTATAGAGATATCAAGCCCATCCCACACTCCTCCCCTCCAATCAAGACCGACACCCGATTAGCAACTCCCCTTTGCTTCTTAACTAGCCACTCCCCAAAAATTCAGTAAGCCCTGACAATCCACCCTCCCATCTACTACCGCCTACTCTCTATCACGGTAAAAACCATGTATTCCGTCACCCCTTCACTATCACTACTTCTATTTATCCCTTATCTTCTATCACGCTATGAACTCCAAACACTTATAGGAATTCCTCTTCCTAATGCCCATACAACCACCTACACACACCCTCCATCTAACCTCATAGTTCCTTCTCTTCTCCCAAAAAAAGTTCAAACCTTCAATTATATGCACCTAACCCTCCAACACCCCAGTCCAACCTATAGTAAATCTAGCCTCAAAATACTATATAAACTCCAAAGGCTCTTAGATCACATAAAACAAAGTATAACTCAACACGGAGACATCCACCCTAATCCAGGCCCAGCTTCTCATCTACACCCAACCACCTCAACATTACCCCATACTCCTAATACCTCCCTCCTCATTCTTCACCTTAACCTAAGAAGTATAAATAATAAAGTACATAGCTTACATGCTATGATAGCCACCTACTCCCCGGACATCATGTGTCTTTCAGAAACATGGCTCAAACCTGCCACAAAGGACGAAGAAATTCTTCCACCTGGCTACAATATCCTAAGGAATGATCGAATAACCAAAAAGGGTGGGGGAATAGCTGTAATGTTTAAAAACAGCCTTAACTTAATTAGAAACACTCTGCACCCCCCCCAGGTCTCTAATATAGAACTCATTCCAATAAAGATTTGCCTAAACTCCCAAAAAACTATCAATCTTGTAGTTACCTATATCCCACCAGGGAATAACCTTGAAAACCTTGAACAAACTCTAAGTTGGTTAGCTACTTATTACCCCCAAGAAACCATTATAATAGGAGACTTCAATATTGACTGGTCCCACTGCTCCACAAAGGCCAATCCCCACCTAATCAATCTTTACGGCTTCTCCCAAAATATCACAACTCCTACCCGAATTGGTAATGCACAGCAAAAGGAAAGTACGATAGACTGGATTCTAACTAATAAAGATGCTAATAACTACACCACCGGTACCCTCCCCAACAGCCTTAGTGACCACCTCGTCACTTATATTATAAAACACAAACTCTGCTCTTCATACCCACCCCTATATAAACTTATTAGAAACAAGAAAAAATTCAACCTAGAATTATTTCTAGCGGAACTAAAATCCTGTAACTGGTCTATTCTTTCTTCTCTTCCCCTAGCCGAGAGTGTCTCATACTTCAATGACACTTTCCTAAAAATTCTCGACTCCCATGCCCCAAATAGGCTTGTTAGAACCAAAGACCGTATAGCTCCCTGGCTAACAAAAGAAACCAAAACAAAAATTAAACTCCGTGACCAAGCCTGGAACAAATGGAGAGCTACTAAAACTCCCCTAGATCGCATCAAATTCCAGCAGCTACGAAACTCCACAAAAACTGATGTTACTCGAGATAAAAAACAGTATTACTGCCACCTTCAGGATAAACATCAGACTAACCCAAAAAAGTTTTGGGCTGGATTTAACAATCTTCTTCATCCTGGTAAATCTTCTACCCCAATACCAGAGAAACTCACAAGTAAAAAACCAGAAGAAATAGCCAATGCCTTTAACATTTTCTTTACAGAGACCATCCAGTCCCTAGCCAACCATCTACCCACTTCCTCTCCATCCTCAACTATTCCTCAAGACTTACCCCCTTGCTCCTTTAACCTTCATACAGTATCCACCTCATATATCCGTACCCTAATAAAAAAACTAAAACCGTCCTCCCTTGCTGCCGATCGTCTCCCTGCAGAATACCTCCAACTAGCCTCTGATGTCATTGCCTATCCCATATCAATCTTGATCAACAGATCCATTACAGAGGCCAACATCCCCTCTATTTGGAAAATATCGTACATCATTCCATTACATAAAGGAGGCCCTTCCACTGAAACTTACAATTACAGGCCGATTGCTATACTATCTCCAATAGCTAAAATTCTGGAAAGGTGTGTTCACAAACAACTCCTACACTACCTTACCATCAATAATCTATTGTCTAGTACCCAGCATGGTTTTCGCCCCCACCATAGTACTACCACTGCCCTCCTCTCCTTTGTCGACTCAGTAAATAGCAACCGTAACAAAAAACTTATATCCTCTGCACTCTTTCTTGATCTATCAAAAGCTTTCGACATGGTCAACCATCAACTATTACTCCAAACTCTTCGTACCCTCCATCTGGACAAGTTAGGCCTAAACTGGTTCAAGGATTACCTTTCTTGCCGACAACAAGCAGTCCAGTGGAAAAATAGTTTATCTCAACTACTCCCTAACAACATAGGTGTCCCCCAAGGCTCCATACTTGGTCCCCTTCTTTTCTCTGTCTTTATAAATGACCTTCACACTTTCATCCCCAGCTCCACCTGCATCCAATACGCAGATGACTCTACCTTGATCTGCTCTGATCTTTCTCTCCAGAAACTGCAAGTAGCCACCCAACAATGTTTTGCCAAAGTTGAAAAAAGACTCTCTGACCTGAAACTCATTCTCAACCCAAATAAAACCAAGTTACTTTTATTCTTCCCCTCGTCTACCACCTCCTTAACCCAAACAGCACAACCGTCTAATCCCAGCTCCTTCTTTGTGGAATCCTCTAATGGAACCATCATAGAGCCCATCTCCCACACCAAGTTATTAGGTGTCACTATTGACTACAAGCTCAAATTCGATCTCCATACTTCCCAAACCATTAAATCTGTCAACAAGAAACTAGGTTCAATGTACAGAATCAGGAACTTTCTTACTCCACATGCAAAATTAACCATTGCCCGTACGCATCTTCTTTCCACGTTACTATATGCCTCCCCAGTGTTTTCCTTCCTGAATAAACGTGAGCTCAATAACCTTTCTACCACCTACCACCATATAGCCAAATTCATAACAGGCTCACCTTATCGTACACACCATTGCTATAACCTCAAGAAACTCGGCTGGCTAGAACTGCCCAATCTTCTTAAAATTAATCAACTCACGGAAGCCTTTAAAATAATTCATCAACCTGACAAAACCCCCTCACTCTCCAATATCCTAACCCCTTATACCAACCTCAGTTCCCTTCATTCATCAAATAGTAATCAAGTATTAACCATCAGATCTAACAACATAGGTGGTGACGCTCTCTATGCTAACTCTATTGGAAAGCTATGGAATTCTCTTCCCAATAACCTTAGACTTATGACATCACTCACCACATTCAAAAATAATCTTAGAGAATATTTTAAGTCCCACTGGTTATGCCCCTGTCCAACCCCAGATTAACACCTTCTGCCTTACTTTACCCTACTTTCTACTCTCTCTCTACTATCAACCAGGTTTATCTCCTCCTTATCTACCTTTCTGATCTATTCAACCTAGGATTTCTCTTTACTAGCATATATATTATGTTTATTTTACTGTTTCTTATCCTTTGCAATCTAAGATTATACCAAAGATTTTCTCACTACAAATATGTATATAAGGTTTTTTACTGTTTTGTTATATATTATAATGTAAGATTTCCATAAAATTGTAATGCTAAACTGTTCACATGGATGGGAGCTTTTCTCCCCGGGCCTCTACTGAAAAAGGATATGTATCCAGCTAGACTAGCCCGGTCAACAAATGTAAAATAAAATAAACAAATAAATAAATATGAGTATCTATTGGAATTATACTAGTATTGCAGATCTTAAGGATGACCTTTTATGATTATTATTTTAGTCCTAGACATTGTAGCATTAATTGGGATTCAACTACAACTTCAAAAATGAAGGCCACAAATGCACACACCCTGGAACAGCTAGCCTGCATGCCTACCAGAAGTGGTGCAAGTATCTCTGACCTGGTCTTCACAAACATGGAGAACAATGCAATTCCCATAGTGAAAATTTCTCAATGGTCAGGTCAGACCAAAAAGCTGTCTTCACTGGAATAAATATTAAACCTGCGATATCTGCCAACTGCATTAAATTATAACATATTACATGGCTAACTACTTACTACTAAACAACGGTGTAGCAAAACTCCAAGTCCCCTAAACCCGAGAACACAACTATCTGTTCAGAGTTTTCCACAGAAACCCTCCACAAGTTTACCAAGGGCAAGGAAGTAGTTGACCAACTACACAACTTTGTCCTTTTCTCCACTGTAGTGTGATCTCAGAGTTGGTATATATAGTTTGGGGGTGTGAGACACAGCCCCCCACATCTGGGGGGGTGTGGGCAAAGCACCCCACTTGGGTGGGTTCAGTTTAGTGAGGTGTTCATCCAATTTGCTGTTGGGCAAGTATTTCATTGCCTTTGGTAAATTCAGCTAATCATGGAAGCTATTTTCACTGAATAGGGGTCTATGGTTAGGTGTTCGCTGAAATACACTTTCAGCGAACCAATATAGACCCATTATACAGAGCTGTTGGGGTTATGCTTTGCATGTGGACTTACAACCTTTGTGAACTCAAAGATAGCAATGATGGCCTTTTGAAAATATGTATCAGTATGGAATGTGGATAATTTGATTATATGAAACTGATACAGATACTGATTTATTTGGCAGTAAAGGAACAGCAAAAAAGATTACCTGGAATAAATTGAAAGCACTTTGGAAATTTGTGAGCAAAGAAGAGTTTCTTATCTTTAGAACACAAATGATTTGAGGACAAAAGGTAGTTCACAGAATAACAGTAAAAGTCAAGTATAACTCAGAAATGTATGTTAACAGGCATAACCATAGTTTCACAAGTGAAAGAATCTTTGCAGAGAGAATGCTCTGATATATTTAAAATCAAAACTAATTTAAGACTCATTAACGCTATCAATAACAAACAACTACCTAAACTTGTCTACATGAAAATTTATCTTTAAATTATCCATCTATATAAAAATAAAAATATATTATTAGCAAAAACGTTTTAGTTCAAACAGCCTGTCAAGCAAACCTATACCTTGATCAGTAAGAAACATGATTTAAGCTTAAAACAGATAATACATAAATGTATATTAGTAGAAAACACAATCATCATGGTTAATCATGTTTATCATTTGTATTAAATATGAAAAGTATCTTAGAAATACTATCACATGCTTATCCTTCCCATTAAATCAGACAGTGCTCTTGTATAGAAATGTTATAATAACATCTAATATAACTTTGGGTGCATTCACCACATCATTACAGAAAAAGAGTTGCAGCTTTCCTCTGTCTATTTTGATCCAGCTGATATTACATGACTGAAAAATCCTCCATCCTCAAATTGGTTTAGAAATTAGAAATCTCTGTAAATTTGTCAGACAATTTCAGTAGAAGCAGTGTGAAATACAGTGATCACTCCACAACAAAGACAAGTATTTTTTTGTATACATATCAGATATTTGATGAAATATAAAATTATGTTCTATGAATACATATTCAGAACCTCCAAATTAAATTTCAATCACATCTTCCATAATGTTTTAGGAGATGCATAGAAGTTCCCTATCAGTAGTGCTATTTGCTATATCAGCCAGTGTCTCATACCATTATAACAGGCTTTGTCATGTGGGTAAAATATAGCTCTATATATGGTGAATTGAATAGTTTTAATTAGAATGCTACAAAATCATCCAAGAGTACTTGCTGCATACTTTCAGGAATCATTATATGATTACATAACATTAGTGCATTTATAATAGTGGCATGCACAGGTGAAATAAAATATATGCAAGATGAATTATGTTTGCACAAAATGTTTGGTAACCACATGTGTAATGAACAATATGAGTATGTAATAGGTTCTAGGGTTGTGTATGTATGATCTGTTGTGTCTTTTGTTAAATTCTATATAATTATTGAAGCATTGCTTTTATATACCCACCAAGTTTGCTCTCCTGTATACTGCAGGACATTGCTTCCAATGCATTTATGGTAATGCTCTCTGATGTGTGTAATAGCACCTATCTCATGAATGTTGGCGATATGTCAAGAACTCATTATACTTTTCTGCGGTCTTTGGGAAACGATGCTATAATAAGATGTGCAGTTAATGTATAGCCAGCATCGATGTAGGTACACAAGTGAGTCAACCTAGTAGTGAGATTGATATAATAATTGGTTTTCTATTGATATAGAACTTAGTGATGTCACATCATTAATTTGCATATTATACAGGAGTCTGTAATATAGGTATACTAATGATATTGTAAATAATATTTTTACAGTAACAGTTATTTAAGTTAGCACTATGTATTAACAGCTTAGTCATATACAACTGTATTACAGTACACTTCCCACATATTGTACAGTTATAGACTGTAGTCACCACATGTGTAATGCACATTCAAAATATGTAAATTACTATTACTGAATTTCTGATGTACTTTTCAACTGATGCTATGCAAGCTATTTTGACACAGATATGGTGTCCTTGATAATTATATGTAAGTCTCTTTTGTACAGACATTATCGGCCAATTATATATGTGAAGTGTAATGCAGAGAACTAGGAAAGAGCTTTTTGTGACTAATAGCACCTAACCAAATATCTATTGTTTAGTTAATTGTATGACATACCCAATAGTCAATTGTACAATTTTATTTTCAGAATAATATAGTTACTGGGACTGAACACAAGACATGTAGCTATGGAATATAGTATTACCACCATGCCTGCTGTTCTTCATGGGACACAAATATGGAAGGTTAAGTGCTACTATAAATGAAGTTTGGAACAAACTAAATTGTCGCGGGACATCTTCATGGGGGGGGGGTTAGGTTAATATTAAGGGGAGTTAAGTGGGTTGGGGAGGTGAAAGGGTTAGGTGGAGGCAGGGATGGTTGGAAGGAAGTGAGATAATGATGGGGAGGGGCTTAAGAGGTTTAGTCTAGTGTATTTGGTTTAAGCAGTCACATTTTGGCGTGAACTTGCTATGGCAAGGTACGCCCATGACGACCTGTCTGATAGTGTTGTGTGTGGGAAGGTAGGTCTTGGAAGGAGTGTGATAAGTTGGTAAAGCAGCTATATGGAGGTGCTGCTGTGGTCAGTTATGCAATTCACATAGGTAATAGTGTCCACTGATGTGTGGGTTGCCCCAACATAATCTCAATGTGGAGGCCTGGTGGTGTCTTGTTGATTGCTGGATGGGGTACTTTGCCCCAGTATAGTCACAGAGTGGAGGCCTGGTTGGGTTTAGGGGTGCTGGGTGACCTCTGATGGTATTTGTGGGTATGCATCGGACCTTGGGGGAGGGCTCCGTGGGGAATGGAGCAAGTTGGTTGCCTTTTGTCTTCCATCTGGATCTGGCTTCCTTGGGTGTTTCGAGTGGTGAGACGAGTGCAGCTGTAAGCCGGTGGTTGCTTCTGTAGAATAGATATACAAAAAAAATACCTGTCTTTATATTTCCGGTGGTGTTTTGGGGCTGCAGGGAGCTGTGATGGCTTTTTTGTAGGATGGGGAGTTTTCTCGGCTAGAATGTGGGTCTGTTGCATGGTATTGGCTTGGCTTTCCTTGGTCCAGGGAGGGGTGGCTTTACTTCTGCTTCATCAGTTCTCCGTTTTGTGGGGAAGTGCATTTGGCGGTCAGCAGCCATGGTGGCACATGCACGCAGCTGGAGTTTCTCGTGTAGTGCTGAACTGTTCTGCTTCCTCTGCAGTTTTGATTCCTTAAAATAGGTGCAGAAACTGTCCTACACTGAAAGAATGTTCAGCAATGGCATGAGGGTTTGAGCAGTTGTGGTGCAACTTGGCCTTTTCAAGCAACAGTGCTGAGTCCAGAGGTTAATGTGTGGAAACCGAAGGCTAGTGCATGGTGCTGCATGAGTCACCGGGTCTGAGCAAAGTGCTAAATGGCACTTTGCAGTGAGAACACTGACTTGGAGGGTTGCTTTAAAATTCATGTTTGCTCCTTTGGATGAGTGGCCTTTGTATGCCAACATCATGGCATAGAAATGTATAACGCTGAATGGTGTCGATTTGAGGTGTGTGGTGGTGGCACCAGGTTTGGGGTGCTTTCTGATGGTGGTGCTGGTTGTGTCGGGTTGGCACGGTGTGGTGTTTGGCCAGCATTGATTGAGATTGCTACAATTGTCATCTGAAGTTTGTTGCAGCATGGCTGGTTGATAGTTGCTTTTGTTAGAGCATGGTTTGGAGTGTTGTGTAGCCGTATAGTGTCTGCTGTGAGCAGTGGTGGTGTCTGCTCATTGGTGGTGTGGTGGTTGATTCATGGCAGTGCCTCCTTTTGTGGGTGGAGTGATTGGGATTTTGCTGAAGGGGGTGCCGGTTGGCTGCTGTTGGGGCTAGGGAGTAGTGGCTCGGTCCTCTGGTTGGTAGGGGCAAGAGCATTTTGGTGACGTTAAATAAAATAAAAGACAGAAAAAGGGTTGTTGTGCAGTCCTTGCAGGGGATGTGCCCTTCCTTTTTGGCTGCTAGTGGTGGTTTTACAGTCTTGCCTCGTCTCTGCTGGTTTCGGTGGTGGTTTGAGGGTCAGAGGGAGCCACACCAGCCATTTCGCGGGCTGTTGTTTCCTGTTTATATTCTTGCAACCATACAGCTTGTGGGTGGTTTGTAACTGCCTGATACTCTAGGTTGGACTGTTTTGTGAGAAGCCTTGAATTTTGGGGTCTACTATGGTTTGTTTTGTTGGTGGTTTAGTATCTCACAGACTGTGAGAGGCTTGGAATTTTATCATGTCTCCTGCAGTTGATTTTCTTGGTAGTTAGTGTTTTGCAGGCACTGTGTGGAGTTGATGTTGTTTTCTCCAGGCTGTGGGGGAAGGGATTTGGACTCATGTGCAGTGGCAGCATGGAACTGATACAGCCATTAGGGTTGGTGATCACTGTGGAGGATGCACTAAACACTGCTGCATAATTGTTTGACTGGATGCAGGGCAGAGAAGCTTGCTACCACAAGGTACCCCATTTTTATTTCTATTACGGGTCAATACAAAAAAAAAAAAAGTAAACCTTTCATTTGGCATTGCTCGAAGTTTTGCTCCCTATTGGTTTCACGGGATGTGGGGTTAGAATAAGCAGCAGTAGCTATGCTTGTTTGGATGGGAAGTGCTGCAGGTAGCAGCTTATCATGGTAGCTTTCGGTCGGGTTGTGAGTTGTGGGGTGCTATTCTACTGGTCTGCTTTCAGGTGGCCCGGGCTTGTCCATGAATCCTAGCTCTGTTCCTACGTGGGCATTCTGTGATATGGTGAAGCCATTGTATTATAAAGCATCAGTTATATTTGGAGTACTATAGAAATTCATGGCATCTCACCGTAAAGGATGCATGCTGCTTTTCACTATGCTAAATGTGTGTATAACTTTTCCATGTAGACATTGATGTTGTATTTCTAGAGACTTTTTCTTTTGTTTTTCATAAATGGGATTTCTGGGGGCGGGGGTATTCAGTGTAGCTCTTGTCATGCTAGCTACTGAGTAAGTTGAGTGCAATGGTTGGAATTTGTAATGTTGAGCTTTCATCCCCCCAGTTCAGCAGGCTTGCGGAAGAATTAGTGGGCTTCCCTAATCACCATTATCTTTTGATTAGCTATTTATTGGGAACATCGTAATAACTTTGATGGCTGAAACATTGTCTGACAGGCCTGAAAGGTCACTGTCATACCTTTCAACTCTCAAGAATTTTGCAGAATGCCCAGATTTGTGCCTCATGAGCTTGGTTTGTTCCTCTTGAGAGTTGTGTTTTCTGGCAAATCATTGTGGAATGCTGTCAATAATGGCGCAGGATTTTCAAGGATCAGGCCAGGGGTATGAGGCCAAAAGCTGGACGTTGAGAGATCATAGGATCATAGGAAGTTGCTAGGCTGGCCCTGTGGCCCTTACAAGCCTATCCAAGAATTTAGCCCATGTTCCCAATAAGTCCGCACCCAATGCCATTGTCCTGCATGGACGCAAGCGGAATCCCAGGGGTCTATCTTTTGTTCGCTTATCCAGGAGGCCAATTCTTGCCTCACATTTTAGCCTGGGTGGGTGTTTTACTTCATACATTATCAATTGAGTGACCCATGTGTCCCTTTGGGGACACAGCAAGATAATTAGATCAGGGGTCAGGGCTGGGTGAAGTTATCTTCCTAGTAAACTGCTAGTAAGCTGTTAGGTTTTCTGAATTTTGTCTTTTGGTTCTATGTTATGATGGCTAGTGTTCCTCATTTGGGGGATGGAAGGTTGAGAGTTTGGTTGATGGTTTTACAATCTAAGTTAGTTTGGCCTATACAGTGCACTGATGGATGTGGTATGAAATCACAAGGTTACCCTGGTTTGTGCACATTGATATGTGTGGGGTTTAGTTGTAACATACTCGACTGGTAATAACATTTACATTAGGTATTTGATAGGGTATTAAAAGCTTTGTTTCTGTTATGGCTGCTTTGTCATAAGGTATTTGGTAGTGGTACATTCCTTCCTGGGTTGGCAGGAGAGGCTGTCTGGGAAGATGTCTTTGAATGTGCGGTATGTGTATTATATGATATATATGTCCTTTTCTTTCTTGCAGATGGGGGTTTTTGGAACAATGCTGTGATCATTTGGAATAGGTAGGTATAAGGTGGAATCATCTTTTTACATTTTGGAGAATTTACACTTGTCCTTTTCTTTGCAGATGGTGGCATCAGGAGTACCAGTTGTGGCACTACAGTTTGTTCGCAGAGAAAGCAGTGGCGAGCAAAGATGCTGCACCTGGGGAGCTCAAGGTGGCAACAGTTACTGACTGAAATTGCTGAAGGGCAGAAGGCATCATGCGGTGGCCCTGAAAGGGGATCTGAAAGATGGGGTCTTGGGACACTGTGGCTGTAGTTTGGAATAGGTGGTTATAAGATAGAGCCTTCTCCTTACATATTAGAGGATTTACTTTTGTCTTTTTCTTTGTAGATGATGGTGTGACGAGTTACAGTGGTGAGATAGAGCGTTCCCAGATGATCATGCTTTGGTGGAAAATAAGTGGTGGGGTCATTGGACAACACTGAGGTGGCAGATGAGAGGTGCAGAGTGGATTTTACTTGATGGGCTGAAGGAACATGGACTCAACCGGCAAGATTGAAGGCTGAGGAATGTGGCAGCTGATGGAAGGGATGAAAGAAGTTTGGTTTTCCAGCGGTGCAGCTGAATATGTACTCACAGGGTAATGTCTTGTTTACTTAAAATTGTTGGAGTATCAGAATTGAACTTCACATTGTATGGTTAGCTGGGGTCTTCCTTGCTAGGGGTCAGGTAGGGTTCGTGATTGGAGTTGAGTATTCTTGCTCCAGTGGCAGGTGAGGCTTTGGTAAGCATTAGGCAATTCCCAAGGGCTGATAATGTCCAGATAATTATTGTATACCAAATGATGTTTGGCTTGACTCTTCCCTTTATGAGAAGTGGATTGAACAATTTTGGGTAAAAGTGAGGGGGAACAGCCTGGTCAGGATGGTTGGTGGAAAAGATGGATAGGCTTGCCCTCTTCTGTTCCCCCTCTGATGTCTGGATGCTCATTTCAAGGATCTGGGGAAAGGAAATGAGTAGTTGGAGGAAGCTTGCTGAATAGATAAGCAAGCTGAGGTAAGGATGGTGTTTGTTTGGTGGATGGTAATTCAATGGATGGTGTATGAAGTGAGTTGGGACGCTGCTTCATAAGTAAAGTAAGCGAGCAGAGGTATGGACCCTGCTTGTTGGCTAGTGTGAGTAGGTACGCTACCCTGATTAATATTACAATGAATGGTGTATGAAGTGAGATGGGACGCTGCTTCATAAGTAAAGTGAGTAGAGGTATGGACGCTGATTATTGGGGCAAGGTGAGTAGGTACGCTGGCCTGTTTAACATTACAAGAATTGCTGTATTTAGCATCTGCTGTATTTAGTATCAATTAAATCATGAATAGTTGTAATTAATAAAGTTAGTGATCAAAGCTATGTTATGGAAATCTAATAAAGGTCGTCAAATGTCATTTGGTGTGAAGTGTTACTGAAGGGGACCGGGACAATTACACTTTTGACTATATACAATATGCATTGCAACTGTGGTGGCCCTCTGTGTGCTTGTACATTGAGTGCATGACATATTTTTACTATAGTGAAGTGGCATTGCAACACACACTGCACATTAGAATATGTTACTAGATAATGTATATTAAAAGTATAGAACTGCATATCATGGGACATATGCAAACTAGAGCTGAGCATCTCATTTGCACAAGTGTATCAAGGTCTTATAGGCTTAAATGTATGCAAGAACTACCACCTTTGGATTGAATTACATGAAAAAAGAAAATGATTTACACAGGCAAAAAGGGACCTAAATGAGAGAACGAGAGCATTACAGAGCTCCAGTACTTTTGCTTTACTTAAAAACAATAAGTACATTTTCAATGTTAGAGCATTGCGCTGCATTAAACTAGTGCACGTCTCCAAACGATTACATGCATCTTATTGAAAACCCACACCTGTACATAATATAGCTGCCATGAGATTCAATGCACATGTAGCTGCTACATATAATGCATGCTGAGCATATACTACCTATGTATGCTACTGATGTCAATACCCTGTTCTATGCACTGTTACTGTTATGTAATTATATAAACTTTTCTACTAGTATGCAACATGTACTCATGGGTAACTGGATAATATATTAACCACATTTTTTTATACATGAAACATCGTTATTAAACCATCACTTACAACATAGGCAATCATACATTTCTGTTCCCTATACATATCCTTATGTTTTCTTGCAAGAGAAACCTGTTACATTAGTATATAATATGGATTTATGTGGCTTTTAGTACTGTTTAGGACTTGTATGTGATTGAATCATTAGCTTTAATGTGATTCCACAATTCATCACATTAGTATCATCTATGAACCACCACTGACTTTCTGTTAGACATTGCTTTCTACTGTACAATGCACTAAACTATACACATTATATAGCTTATATAGCTTACATTACTGTATATTAATAGATAACAGCTATATGCATAGCCAGACATGACCATACTAGCTGATACTCTGCTTAACTGTAGCATTTATGAACTACATAGAAAGTCCAAGCACTTCTGTAATTCCACTCATCTCTCATGTGATGGTAAGCCTTGAATATTATGCATGTTCATCTGCAAGACTTTCTGTTTTTGCAAATCTATGGAGGTTACAAAGGCTGGGCTGACTTTTTTGTTAGTGTGGCTCCCTAAGTCCTGCTTTACCTGAAAGTGTTTTATACCCTTCTGCTTGCATTTTCAGCTGAGTGCAGTACTAGAGTGAGCCTGGGAGTCAACAGTGATGCTTGCATGGGATGACCTGAAATAGTATTAGGACACTGTACCACAATGAGCTAACATAATTCAGAAACTAATTGTGAGTTATTAGTCCTAGGCCTCTGTTTAGTTGCAGCCAACCTCGCTCTTAAAATGGCAATTTCACCTTGTAGCCTACCCATTCACCTAGCCCATCTCCTATTCATGGTTCTTGTCTTGACCAAAGCTAGGGTGGACAGGAACCACCTGTCTCACAGCTGCACATAGCCACTATCCCTCTCCTCAGAAAGAGATGAATAGCCATAGCCTCATCATTGCTCCTTTTCTTCACCAGCTCCTACAGATTCCTGGGATCACCTGACTTATTGCCAATGCTTCATAACTGTACAATGAAGCTGGCTTGATCTGCAAAACCTACAAACTTTGACACATACATTTGGATCAACCAGTGTTCGGGAACATTGGCACTGTGTGTTATCAATCTCTGGCATGCTTCGTGTGTTACAGAAAAGAAGGTTCTGATATCCTGCAAGCTGCTGGGGGCCATTAATTATAGGAACTATTGGGGAGCTAAATATGGTGGGCAATATGGCAATCAAGTCTTTAGTATTCTGAGATACATGTTTATATGAGATTATTACCTTTATAGAGGGAGATAGTGTAGTGGCCTGCCCTCATGGTATATACTCTCATCTATTATATTTAATTTTCTGATCTCTATCATGATTTAGGTCTGTGTGTTATATATGTTCATGGCTTAATTTTTTTTGCCTTTTCTTATGAGTACCTTTTCTTGAAAGGTACTACCTGCATATTATGATATTGCCAATATTTCTGAGGCCTCCATTGGAAACTCATCTATGTAGATTGCAGTACTTTAATGAAATGCTTGCTGTGGCACCTTTTGAGAGTACTGATGCATGTTTTCCACATACGTGTGTTGTCCATAACTATGTCATGATGTCAACTTAGAGAGCTATGTGCCATCCTGGTAATAACAGTATGGCTCATACCAGAACCATCAATTTATCTGTGTAGAAAAGTGAATTATTATGATGTTGACACAGAGTATGCTTTCATTCTCTGTTATATATGTTGGTGTGTGTGTGTGTGTGTGTGTGTGTGTGTGTGTGTGTGTGTGTGTGTGTGTGTGTGTGTGTGTGTGTGTCTGTGTGCATAAGTAAAACCAACATATATTGCATACTTGCATTGGACAGAAGTTTACCTCCTCAGTTTTACAATTCATATCCATATCACACACAAACACTGTTACATTGCCCCATTTAATTAGTCCAAGAACTTTGAAGCATTTTAATGCAAACATTTTTGGAATCATACTTGTGTATGTGTACATATAGCCCTAATATAAACTAAATCAACATACACTGCAAGAGTCCATTGGATAAAACCTTCATTGTTAATGTTAATATTCTTGAACATATCCCACATGAATACTGTCTGTTACATTGTCATTTTAATTATTTCAAACACTTTGGAGCAGTGTAGCATAGCACTTTTTGGAATACCACCCTGTGTTTCCTGTTTGCATCTAGAAGTCTGTTAAATTGCATTTTTTTTTATAAATGAAGGATGAACTTGGTGACCCAAAATATAAACAGGCTAAAAAATCCATTTATAGGAACATAGTATTTTGTAATTTACACAAATGTAAGCCTTGTGTTACAGTCCTGCAAGAAAAGAAGAAAAAATAATAAATGCAGCATTAGTCCTCTAACAGATAACACAAATATACTAGAACACAGACTTGATGTCCTTTATTTGGCCATTATAGGTTTTGCAATTACTTGAACTTTCAAGCTGGCATGGCCCCTTTGATGAAAGTTGTTAAGTTACTGATGTTCGCTATAGTACTTAAATGTCCACTTATAGTACACACAGAAGTACATAATTTCTTTCCAATTGTCTAAAAAATCCATTGGAAACCATTCTATGTAGATAGCAATACAGTAACTTTTGCTTTGGGCAAGTTTTGTGAGTATGGATGCATATTTTTCTACATAAAGTTTGTTGTCCATGACTACATCATATTCTCTGCATAGAAAGCCATTTACCATATACCACTGTCCTTAACATTATGCCTCATACCAGTATCCTCTTCAATAAATTCTGCATCTATGTGGCTGTGCAAAAAAGTGAATCATTATGATACTCGCATAGAATATATTTTTCCTCTTTTATATATTTGCACATGTATGCATGTGGGGGAGGGGTTGGGGGTACCAATGCTACCACAGTGCACAGGCTGGTAGGAAGAACACTAGCTTGATCATGTCTGACATCACAGCATTTAATTCAGAGATATGGTACTTAGGCAATAATGAGATGTGTGTGTGTGTGTGTGTGTGTGTGTGTGTGTGTGTGTGTGTGTGTGTGTGTGTGTGTGTGTGTGTGTGTGTGTGTGTGTGTGTGTGTGTGTGTGTGTGTGTGTGTGTGTGTGTGTGCATGTGTGTGTATGTGCATATATGTGTGTGTGTGTGTGCTCGCGCACGTGTGTGTATGTGCATATGTGTGTGTGTGTGTGTGTGTGTGTGTGCGTGTGTGTGTGTGTGTGTGTGTGTGTGTGTTTGTGCTCGCGCACGCATGTGTATGTGCATATATGTTTGTGTGTGTGTGTGTGTCTCTGTGTGCGTGTGTGACAGAGAGAGAGAGTGAGAATGTGGGAGCCTGAAAAAATGAAGAATAAAAATGCTGTGCTATGCTATAAAAATCAAAGGGGGGAATTTAATAAAGATTAAACAGTCTTTTTTTTCCCATGTAGGCATTGTGCCACAGTACTTGCATAAAAGTAAGCAGGTTTTTGATCCAGTAATCACTGCTGAGCAGTGTGCATGCACGCCCTAACATGGGAACTTTTGTGGCATATAAATCACCTCATAAACGGTTGATCCTCATGCAAATAAGGCAGGTAGAGTGATCCAGCAAGAAGATAGGCAGCCCTGCAGATCCTGTGTCAGTGTCCATAGTGTACACAGAAAAATTCCATGTACAGGACTGTGAAAAGACAAAAGGGGCTGTAAAAATGCACATGGACAGAAATGGCATAGCACACACAGATATGAGTGAAACTATTCTCTGTGTGTCTCCAACGTTACATTGACTATATTAAAATAAATATGTTTTTAATAATCTGGGCATGTTTGTGTGGCATGCCTTTGTGAACAAACATGTCTGATATATAAAAAACATAAAAACATGTGCAAAAACACAAAATTAATATAATAGGACAGAAATGTATTACAAGACCCTGCATGTAGTATTTAGAGTGGTGCATTGGTGCGGTTACTAACGTGACAGGGCTTGGAAGCATGTAGTATCCAGGGTGTGAGCACAGAATCCTTTGCAAATGAGGTGGCGTTACTGAAATAATGGGGCAATCATGTCCATAGATCCCTTCAGTGTAGGCAAAGAACCATGTTGGTGTCCACAGAGGAGGTAGCTGAAATCAGGAGAAGGTGTGTCCACTAACTTCAGAGCTTAGTGGAACACAGCTCTGCACCTGTTTGTGCAGCATGGCACCATACTGAGTGTGTAAGTCTGGGGGGTGGTGTGCACTGATTTCTAAGTTTTGTTTAGCTATGGGGTGCATGTTTCTGCATGTTTGTGTGATGTGCTGCTGTGCTGAGAGTATCTAAAAAGTCAATGATGTATTAATTACTGTTGATTCTTGTTTAACTTAAACTAGGGCCATTAAATAAAGTTAATGATATACTAGGCAGGTGCAATGCATTATAGGTAGCCAATCATGCAGGCAGCACCTACAGTAGAGCATTGTAAAGTATACATACATCCTACAGTCTGATTTCCCCCCATACTCTGCACCATTTGAGTACAGACTTGGGAATTTTAACTGAAAGAATGCAATGGGCTGCTGCAGGTCTGCTACATCTGTATGTGCTAGATGCTGAAGGCAATGCTGCTGCTGCTGCTGCTGCTGACAACAGGCCTAGGCAGAGAAGGAGAAAAGAGTTCAGACCCTGAGTAATCTTCCAGGAGCTACATGAGCTGGGGGTGGTAGAGTGTTAAAGGGTAGACAGGGACATACTACAAGAACTTACTGAGCTCAGCCGCCCTCAACTCAGACAAAGAGCGAACAGAGGGAAAACCATGCCAGTGAAAATAAAGGTATATGTAGCCCTTAGAATAATAGCCACAGGTACCTTTCAAAGACCAACTGGGGACATGATGGAGGTCTAGCTGGCATCAGCATCCAATAAACTGCACCAGTTCCTGAATGACATGCTAACACATGCCAGTGAGCACATTTATTTAACTCTCACCCCTGAGGCAAGGGCCAGCAATATGCAACACATCTACCATGAAGCACACTACCCTGAATTACTGGGTGCCATAGATTTCACCCATGTACACATCAAGGTGCAGCCAGTAGAGGGTAGAATCTACTTCAGTCGTAAGGGGTACCACTCCATCAACTGCTAGGTCATGTGCAATGCCGAGGGCAATATCATGAATGTGTGCACTGGCAGCTATCATGACTCCCATATCTGGCATGCATCACAGCTGTACTAGATGTTTGCTAGGGGGGACATCCCACATGGCCATTTACTGGGGATGCTGGCTATGCCCTGGAACTGTGGATGATGACACTCATCAGAAATGCACAGATACTCACAGACGAAAGCTATAATGAGGCACATGCACAGACTAGGAACATCATAGAACATGAGTTTGAGTTACTGAAGTCACGGTTCTGGTGGCTCGATATATCTGGTGGAACGCTGCAGTAGTCTCCAGTCACATGTGCACATATGTTCACAGTTTGTGCCAAGCTTCATAATATGATCCTGTAGAAGCAGCTACAACAAGAGCAGCAAATGGAAGGGATACACAGCCCCCACCATTACCTAGGTCACCACAACCACACTCACAGGACTCAAAGGAGGAGCTCCCTGATGATGTTCCTGTAGGCAGAAGTAGGCATACCCAGGACACCTTGGCATTGGCTAAGAGACAATGAATAGGACATTCACTGACACCCTAGGAACCTATGGACTGACACCTTACTCCTAAGCACATACATATATTAAAATAGCTGATGCCAGGCAACTCACACAACCTGTACCTATGCATGTACTGGCTGTGTAATGTCTGCATTGCATTGAGTCAGCCATGAACTATAGTTAAGTCAGTTGCTGCATTTGGATGGTAAGTCTGTAATCTACACACTAATTGTAAGGATTACAATAATAAGGTTTTGTATGTATGGATCTGCTACTGTTATGAAAGGAAATATAGTGGGAAATGTGGTTAGATTTAACATCTGTATGGGACTACTGATACCCAGCCAATATTATGTGTTCCTTGATATTCACTAGGTCTTAGTGTTGGAATATTCATGACATCAGGCAAGGAAGATGTTTAACAGTGGGCACATATTATAGTTGGACTACTGTCTACCCAAGCTGATCAAGTGCTGTTTTTCTCCCACTCTCAACACAGCAGTGTATCCTTATAACCACATTAACAGAAAGTCAGCTATGGTATATCAGTGGACCAGGCAATCTTAGGGCTGTAACATAGATATCACTCACACATATGTCTCTCTTCATGCAGCATAACATTGTACATATGTATGCTGTTGATTGTGTGATGATGATGAATGATTCCTCTCTGTCTAGCAACCAGTGTGGCTCAGTGAACTAGGGAAGATAGCATGGGTGATGGTGTTGATAGTTCTAATCTGGAATTACTCACATCTTTTACATTTGAGGTGGTACTGTGTTGGTGTTTTCACAGAGTGTCATATCACTCAACCTCTTAGTGCAAAAAGTCTGAACAAAGTGAGAAAGATTGGGGGGACAAAGACCCAAACATAGGGACAGAAACTAAATAATTGTCACATAAACATAGACAGTTGATGGAATAAAAGTTGTTGCATTATCACATAGTTTCCAAAGGATATAAATTCTAAAACACAACTATTTGTCTGTAGTTAGTAAAATGTATTGACATCAGCATTCAGGAAAGCACTGGAACACCACAAATGTATGAGGAACAGACCAAACATTTGAGGCAAAACTCTGGACATTCTGTGAAAAGCAGGCGAGTTGAGAGGTATACAGACTGTCAGTCTGTTGGTGGTGTAACATTACCAGCCTCAGTCACATATTAAGTACAGCAGACAGCTGGGGAATGTCGTGGACAAGTTGAGTTAAGTGCAGTACTGCAGAAACAGGTGCGGATGTTAATGTCTGTAACACAAAAAATCCCAGACTGGAGTACAGGCAGGTGTGGCCTGGAGTCACATTATAAGTACTGACAGTCCCAGTGGGCATGCCCATACACTTAAGAAACATGAACATACTTCCACTGCCCCATCAGTGAAATGACCTGTTGTGTATAAATTGTCTATACAAACAGACATATACGTATACATATCCATGTGTCAGTTTCTTTCTCTCACATGCCTAGTATCTCTATCACTATGTCATGTTTTATATATATATATATATATATTTTTATATATATATATATATATATATATATATATATATATATATATATATATATATACATATATATTAAAATGATGCATAGACTCCCCCATATATCTACATAACACACATACATATCACATATCATACGCACACAACTACATTTATATATCCATCTCTGTTATATACAGACATATGCATCCCTGCCCACAGTTTTGCCTAACTGCATGCAGCAACATATGACCATACTGGTAACTGTACACACATAGCTAGGATAACTACATCTAT
This sequence comes from Protopterus annectens, assembly GCF_019279795.1. Classification (NCBI taxonomy): domain Eukaryota; kingdom Metazoa; phylum Chordata; order Ceratodontiformes; family Protopteridae; genus Protopterus; species Protopterus annectens. The sequence goes on from NC_056728.1 coordinate 674,441,916, forward strand.
CTCACTGCTAGGACACTAGATGCAGTTAACAGTATGAAGCAATATCACTCTGTAGGCCACAGATGCTGTTCAACACAAGCCTAGTTTATGTAATGTGCAAGTACTGTGCCTATAATCACATATGCAACAGACATAACCTGTTGTGCATGTGATACATATTGTGCTCTATAGTGTATAAGCCTAGGTACGAGGTGGTTCTAATCTCACTCCAGCCCACTTGATGCATTTTTGTGTGTGTGTGTGTGTGTGTGTGTGTGTGTGTGTGTGTGTGTGTGTGTGTGTGTGTGTATATATATATATATATATATATATATATATATATATATATACATATACACCCCTGCAAAACAACAGAAGTGCCCTCATGGGCTATCCATTTGCAAAGGTTATGCACTCCTTGGACCTGTAACTTGTTGCTGGCCTCCAGACTGCCCACTTCCACAAGGCCTGATGATGTCAGCCACCTTAAGACTACGAGCTGACAGTGTAGTATCAGACATAAGCCGTGGGGGCATACTATAAGTACTGTGATTTATAGTGTGTAGGACTAGATAGATAGGAAGTTGTAAGACTAGATAGGTAAGGGTTCTAATCTCACTCCAGGTCATCAGGTGTGTGTGTATATCCATGTGGCATATGTATCATATCATTTGTAACTTAGACATGGGTAAGGTTTTGCATTATTTTATTTGTAGCAAGTGATGTGGACTCCCCCAAATGATTGACCATAACAAGGCTTGCTGTTATCAACAAGCATTATATCTTTTAAAGAGATTGTACTAGCATACAAGAGGTGTGTTGCATGCATCAGGTACTGTGCTCTGTAGTGTGCACCACTACACAAGTAAGTGTTCTAATCTACCTACAGCCAACTGGCCTAAGTGTGTGCCTTGGCATGCCATGTATGCAGAGAGTGACAGTTGTGGTAGCCTGAATGCGGCCATGTTTGTGTGTGAGGCTGTTACAGCATTATACAGCATGTTATGGTGCCATACGACATGTGAACTTAACTAGCATAATGGTCATTCAGTCCACACAATCAGAGACGTCTGTATACTCCTGGGTACAGGATCAGCACATATTGCCCCAGTCCAAGAGGGACTCAGGCAGACACCATGTGTTGAGATGATGGTTGCACAGCCAATCAAACAGATGGCATGTGCTGAGGTGCACTGAGGTGATCTGTGTACCATTAGGCAGGGTCTGTATCAAGGGTGTGTTTATGTCTGCTAGACAAATGTCTCCCACAAGCATGTAATATTTACATCACATAGTAGGTTAATGTCCTTAGAGTGAGTTATTCATCTACTATGCTCCCTACAGATAGGCAGCATATGCAATTCAGCAGGGTCACAACTTGCCCTGTATGCAAGGCACAGATCACCTCTGGTAGACTATATGCCACAGGTGGCAATGACACCCATTGCAGATGAACAGCAGTGAGCACATACTGAAGATGTGTAGTGGGCTTCTGGGGGACCATACTGATGTGTGCAAGTATCAATACAGCTTGGTAAGGTATGTCAAATGGCTGTTAGAATCAGATATTGGCATGCTGAGGGAAGAGTATGTGCAGGCTATTAGTATGTCACCTACTGATAACTGTGGCCTCAGCTATGCCATATGACTCCTGCCATACCACTGTAGAGACATTGTGGTCTGAGGCACATACCCTCCTGCAGGATACTGACATAACACAGAGACTCTAGAGTGCTCACATTAGCAGCCAACGGTGCTAGCCACAGTCATTCAGTACTTGCGTGTACCATGTGGCATGCAGTCCAAGCAGTAGAGGACGCAGGACTGCACTCTGTTGAGAACTGCTGCATACAGATCAGCTATTCGAGTCGGATGACCCATATGTTGCACATGCCTGCCATCAATGGGCAATGAGGTGAGCCCTACAATGACAATATGGTGGATGCCTACATGCGTGCTTTGTACATGTTGCCTGAATGGGAGATATAGTCAGATGGCTTGGCTCATTCTGGGGTTTGTATGGCCTGATGTACCCTCAACCATGTGCCTGCTGACTGCCTCAGAAACATCCACCACATATTACAGTCATGCACCCCCTGTCACACATCCAAAGTGTGTACACTCAACCATGTTAACACCACAGATATGTGCGCTGAGCAGCTCTGTGATGAACACCCCTATGAGCAGACAGTTATGGATAGTTACACAAAGAGTTATGTTGGTTAGTGGGTGAACCACCTCTGTGCAAGGGTAGAACAGGTGCCATAGTTCACTCAGCTGTTGTGCAGATAGTGGTGCATGTATGAATTAAAGGGCTTTTCAATGGTGTTACTAACCCATGTCAGATCACATGTGGGTGTCAACCTGGAATGTTAGCATGTGCATCAGATGCTGTGTGCTTTCCATTGTGAGGCCTGTTACAAACAGTTCTGTCAATATGTCGGTTATGGGACAGGCTGTTGGACTGTCATGTGTCCCATGTGATGGGGACTAGGGACTGTGCATGAGGCAGACAGTGTGTGAGTACAGGTTAGCTATGAGTACAGATCTATCATATGTGGCATCATGACGTCTGTGGTCAGCAACTATCTTGGCCTGTTTTTCAGGCTTACACATGTCACTACACTGTGTGTACCTGTCCTGCCTAATGTGAGTGGTGACAGATGTCACTTACCATGTCTTTACAACATCACAATGACATTATGTGCTGCTGTTATCTGAGGAGGTTGTAACACCATGTTGGGGGGCACCTCCACCATAACTGTCAAACAATAATGTCCACCTGTTATTGCACAGCCTGCTAATGGCACTTGTTCACCAGTCAGGTGTCCTGAGCCATGACGAGCCTGTGTCCCTCCTATTCTGTACAGCCCAGTTCATGCAGTTGTAATGCTGATGACATAATGCATAGGTGTAGAGCTTTGCAAACCTGCCAGTCCCATCTGAAAGCGGGGGTGCTGTCATGCTATGTCAAGCATCCCACAGGTGGTTATAAATGGCTTTCTTGACATATGTCTATTGTCAAGGGGGGTACATGCTAGCAGTTCCAAGGAGACTGTCATGTGTACAGATCCCATCAGGGTGGACCACACATTGGGGAGCTGTGGTAGTTACCCATATTGCTACACACACACAATGACATTAGTCAGTTTTCCATGTGGGATGTTACAGCACTGCTCCAGGGTAGTGTAGGTACAGACCTGGAATATGCTGTGGACAAAAGGAGCTGCAGCACCAGTAGGCAACAGAGTGTGTACATATTACACAACCATAACAATTTTGTCTGTGGTCTGCACAGACATATTGTGTGACTCTTACCTTGCAACATGATGTATGTAACTGGAATGCTTACATTCACAGAGGACAACTAGCATGTAGGTTCAAGCGGTGTCCCCAGATCTATGAGCTATGTCACCTGAAATGCCCTGATAGAGGTTAACATGGATACCAGCACTACCACTGTTGTACACCTACTGACACTGTGCCAAACACTGTTAATGTTGCTCTATGCCAGATCATGCCTGCCGACTGTCACCAGCAAAGCCCTGTGACTGTCACACTATGTGATAGATGTTGTCCAGCAGTCTCATTCCACCATCCTTGGCCTGACAAGGTTTAAGTGTATATTAGGGCAGCAGGCCATGGTGGAAACTGTGTATGCCATGTTCAGAGTGGTATGTCAGCTGGTGTATAGGTATGTGTCTGAGACTCATACCCTGGGAACATAGCATTGGGAGACCTGCACTGCACTGATGCCACTCACCAATGGGATTCACCATCCGGCATTAATGGCATGACCTTTCTAAGTATTTCTTCCCTGTAGTCACAGCCACTGTAAGTGACCTCTGACTGCTACATTAGCAGGTGTTTGCATATGGGGAGCCATAACAACCTCCCATACAGACCCTACAGTTATCCCAGATGGCATATGACACAGTCAGTTGTTGTCTGAGCCATTGACACAGACAACTTGCCGACAATTGCACAATACTACCCTCTGGGATATCATCCACCACAGCACAATATTGTAGTGTCTGCACACCACACACACTTGAGCCATAACACACAAAGGTATGTTCACACTGTACTGTACCCTTCGATGATCACTATTCATTAGGATGCGGCAGTGCATTTACTGTTGTACCACCTATACCAACAGGTTTTGGATGCTGATGTCAGGCTGTCATTGCTATACTGCTTGGGTCAGCCAGCACACCTACCATTGTTTGCAAAGTCCACCTTGCCATGTCACCACACAGGCATATCGTACAACTGTAGCAGCCAAACAGGTGCCATGGTACACCAATACACAGTGTAGATAACATGTCCTATGGAGTACATGTCATGACTGTACAAATGCTGCCCATCACTTGCATGGATTGTCTGGGATGTCTATGTTTCCATACAGGGAAGTGTCACATCCCACAGTGTACCTCCCATATTGCCATGACAGGAGGAACGCATGTCTCACATGTTCTACACACCAACATCAACATGGTATACATGGCACATACTGGGGAGACTGCTACATAATACACAAAGTACACCCTACATGAAACAGGCCCCCATGCATGTAAAGCACACATCTGATGTGACACACATAATGTGCAGGTTACACAATGGGATGCAGAACACAACAATCATAACTGATGATGTTCAACTGTTTGAACTAGACACAGGATGATTGTAGATGGGTACATTCCATCACCACAGCTTGTAGATGAGTAAGTTCTGAAATCACAGTTGACACATATCAAGGGTAGCAGACCTTATCACAAATCATGAAAACATGGGTACGCTGACTGCTGCCATTGTCCTTGTTAGACTGTCATACACATATGAACCTATGGTGACATGCACGTATACTGCTGTACCTTGCTGATGTCATATTAATGCTCTGCTGCCATGATGTCCTGTGCTGTCTTACTGCCACTGTGTGTCCATAGGTTATCCCCTCAGATTTCTGGAACAGAAACATACACAGGTCCATAACATACCTGTCATTGTGTAACAATACTGCCCGTATAACATCATACAACAAAAGATACACAAAATTAAGTTCCATACTCATGACACATGCCAGCATCAATATAAGTAGTTGACTACTACAAGAGTCATGGCAATACGATTCTGCAGTACACAAGTACATGTCAAATAATAAAGTTACCCTGTGCCTCATACACCTAGCTTCATATTCCTGCATCAATTGGAAGGATGACAGGGATATGGCACAGGTATCATCACATGCCCAGGGTGCTGTGTGGGGTTGCTGGAAGCCTAGGCTGGCCCAAATGTTGACAGCATGTCTGTGAGTCAGGAAGTGGTGTGATTTAGATAGACCATGGGTGCCATGTTTGTCTGTAGGTGATCGGCATGTGACAGTGGTGTGTCACAGTACTAGCCCTACACATATGTATGTTGGACAGCTTTGGCCCATAAATGGCAGAGTTGACAGTTCACTCTCTATGGCCCTTAACATGGGAAATGGCTCTGCTAAGAGTTGCACTGGCACCACCATGCCCAAGGCCAGACACAGTGCTAGTACCTGACAGTGACTGCTATCTGCCGGGACTGTGTCCATCACTGGACCACCCAGGACCATGAGCCTATGGTCTGCCACATCGTGGTGTGGACAGCACACTCCCTGTAGTGCTGGATGTATTGTCACTATGGAAGCGTAACGGTGCATGGCAGCATGGACTCTCTGCAGATGGTGTTGCTGACCTATGTCCATGGGTCTCACACCCTACTCCAACCACACCTTCAAGTACAGACAATGTGCAGTCCAAGACAGACACTGTCTCATCTCACCTCACTGTCTGTCCCTTACATCAATGAACCAATCCAGGGTGTCCCATATGCAGTGGTGGCAGTCAAGGATGTCAGACTGTGCTGCATCTATAGCCATAAGCATACATCTGGTGTTCTGTTCAGAACATGCTTGTGTCTCCATGACAGCTCAAAACATGTGCCGAGTGATCCATGATGTGACACCTGCAGCAGTTAGTGGATGGACAGCAGTGCTCCTATGAGCACCCCCAGACAATCTGCCTGTGTGGGACCTCACCAGGTCTCTGGCTATGGCCAGTGTCTACACACAATGAAGCCATAGTTGCCACAATGTCCTGTTCAATGTTACCACCCTCTGACTGTCCAATATATGTGGCCTCCAGGGACTGTATATGTGTGGCCATGCTGACTGTGTGAGGTAACAATGGGGGCAGAAGAGGGATGTCAACCTCTGGGACAGATTCCACCCCTCAACAGCCCCACCCATGCCTCACTGTGGCCACCATCATCAGAGTCCAAAGAGACACTGACATCAGTATGTGAGGGGGAGAGTTCACAACTCCCTTGGTCACCTGTGGGAACCAAGGCAAAAGCATTACATTACTACTTGCACTATTATGTATGGAAACTCCACAAAGACTCATAATAATGGGAATCCACAACTGCATTACCAGTCTCACATCTTCTCATCTCCACTGTCATGTACAACAGACATCCTCACAAAAAATGCACATTCCACTCAAACCCTTTATAACAAGCACATCAGGTAAATCACATGAAACTTGGCCATTATAATTTACCTTTTAGTTATGCAATATGACATTATACTTGATAAAGCAACACCTAACACCCAGTACACTTATTTTACCAAATATATAGACATAAACATTTCACTGCCTAGGGTATGTACCATCAACCTTTCCATTTTTAGAAGGCATGTTGGATTCATTTCCTCATGTAACCAAGGAAGTTTATTCACTCTTAACTGTAACTGCACAAGTGTTTCTGTTCATTCAACTACAGTGCTGTGATTACCCACTCTAGAAACCTTAGATACATGTTCCAGACTGGAACACACCAACATTCTACTCTGGTTACACTCAACATTAATTGTAAATAGGCCATTATTTTGGGCCTTAACATTAATAACATAAATATGTTCCATAACAATACAGTATCAAGCTTACTAGGAGCAGGACCATGGCCTGGGACAACATCTGACAGACCTGTAAAAAGGTGAGGGTGAGGTCATTTCAGTATCACCAACTATTGCAGCACAACAAGGTAATGACTGCATGTATCTCACACGTATACTAGCTACTGTGGTACTTGATGTATTGTTGACATTTTGAGTATGAGTGTACAATAGAGCTTAAACCCCACCCTTGCAAAGCACTTAGACCTGACACTCACATAAAAGTGTGTACAGCTTAACAGAATAACTGCTACAGTATTACAGTGGTGATCACAGTAAGCTTACCTGCACACTCCTTTGTTGTGGACACTGTGGCACTCACCTCCATGATGTATGGTGTGATGGATGCCTGGAAGCTGTCATGTGTCCCTGGGTTCACCAGGAATTCCTCAGAGGCCATAAGTGGTTGTTTTGCTGCAGGCCCTCCACCAGTGATGGCATGATCCCTAGCTACATCAGCTTCCCTTTGTCATGAGCATTCACCATGTTGGCAGCACAATGTTGAACCTGCTCATATGTTCTGCACTGATGGCTATGGGCATTCACATCCCTGACAAGGTCTGCCCATGATGCAGCTCGCTGTTCTCTTTTATGCCTTATGCCTCATGGATAGGAGTATGTGGTGATGCTGCCTTAGTCCATCAAGTATCAATTCATTTTCAGCATCTGAGAAGGGGGCATATCTTCTATGGGGTTCCGTTCAGAAGCTCAAAATACTGAAATCTCAAATTTCAATATTTCGAGCCCAAGAAGCCGAATCCACATAATAGCGAAAGTTTAAAAGCAAGAAGTTCAAAACCTCAAATACCGGAAGTTTTGAATTTCGCGCTTCTAAAGTTCTGCTATGGTTATGTATTCAGGTAAGTTTGTTTGTGTGTTAAGGGGTTTGTGTAGGGGCTGTGGTATGTGTCAGTGTGTTTTGTTACAGTGATGTGTGTGTGTGTGTGTGTGTGTGTGTGTGTGTGTGTGTGTGTGTGTGTGTGTGTGTGTGTGTGTGTGTGTGTGTGTGTGTGCAAAGAGAAAGTAGCTTGTGTGGTGGAGTTTTGTGTGTGTTTGTATGTAGTGCGACCTTGAAGTGAGAATATTTAAGAAGGGAGGGTGTGGGGGGCGCATGTAGTAGAGTGATTGTGTGTTTGTGTGGTGGATGGTGTGTGTGTGTGTGTGTGTGTGTGTGTGTGTGTGTGTGTGTGTGTGTGTGTGTGTGTGTGTGTGTGTGTGTGTGTAGTAAAACTGCGAAATTCAAAACTTCCGGTATTCGAGATTTTGAATTTCACGGTTTTTAGTTTTCTGTTTTGTGGATTCTACTTCTTGGGCTCGAGATACTGAAATTCGAGATTTCAGTATTTCAAGCTTCTGAAGTGAATCCCTTCTATGATATATTAGTCCTGAAATACAACAAAAGGGAAACACAGTACAGGATCATATATATGAACTCAACTATGTACAGATACAGCAAGAACAACATGGCCGGCACTATCCACTGCTTACTCACACATGTCATAGCGCACAGTATGACAACATACTACGTGTGTGGATACAACCGAGATAGTATCATTACCAATATATTTCCCTCTGTGCCATGGCAGCTTCTGCTGTATGATCACACTCCCAACACTCCAATCCACTGTGGTGTGTCTCCTAAAGCCAACCACCCAATAATATGTCATAAGAGCAGTGCCAGACAAATAGCAGTGTGCTATTACAACCACTATATAGGGATAGTCTGACAGCACCAGTGTGCCTCACTGACAAAAGACAATGCAACCCTGATGTATTGTACATCCCCTGTAGGTGTAATTCAGCAGGGTATCACTGACATGTCACTACCACAGGTCTAAGACCAGCTTACTGCTGAAATCTCTATTCCCCTTACCTCTATCCTTTCATCTGCATCCAGTTATACACAAAAAACAGTTACTTATCTGGTGTAGTGCAGTACTCCTCTTTTGAAATGTGCTTCTGGTAAAGTTTCACAAAGGCATGCTCTCTGTGTGAAGGTATTATATAGACTGTTTCTCCATAGCCAGCTGCTTGCAGTTTTAACATGCTGCTCATTAACATGTAATTGCCTGTAAACCAGTCTGTGGCTCTGATATGTTAATTGCAACCTAAACAGCTGAATTGCACTATCAATAGCCAATGACGTGCAATCACTGTGCAATATACAAGGGCCTCATGTAGACCAGGCCCCCTTTCTTAGCTGTTGAGATGGACATTACTGGGGTGAAGAGACTACCTCATTGTAGAGGATAGGTCTGTCTGTAGCAGAAACTTTTACAGAGAGCTGTGTGTACCCCAGGCTGCAGCTGCTGCTGCAGGTAATAGACATAGGCAGATGGTGCGAACACTTTGGAGGAAGACAAGCTGTAGGTGTACCTGTGTCAGCTTTGTCAGGCTTCTTGTAGAGGCATATCAAGGGTGGGATACCCTTTACATTCCAAATATGGCATGTGTTTATGGTATGTATGTTAGGCAACTATGTCAGTAACAGAGTACTAGGTGGCATATACTTATGCTATATGGATATATGAAGTGTGTCCCTACCTGCAAGCCTGTGACTTCCAGCACTGAAAAACAGTTATTACACTTATAAAGCTTTGTTTGGATAAAGAGTGTGTAAGTAATTCATTAATTGCTGTCTTCACAATAATGTACTTGAAATGCAGCACAACACTTGCTTTGAACCCAGGGTCACGAGTGGCAAAATGCACTGTATACAAGGCATTGAACAGATTGAGCTACTAAGTCACTGCTAGAACAGGTGTATTTTCCACATATATGTACACACAAAGGCTGTGACAAACATTTTCCACATCCATCAATATATGCATGGCTTTATATGGCTGTATTTCTGCACCAGGGTCCCAGCTGTACATGTACTTTGCCACTGATGCCTTAGCAGGTGTCTTTCTATATGTTGCTAATAAAAGAGCACATTTACCTGCTATCACAGGCCTTACTTATATCCATTAATATGCCTTTGGTTGTCTACTACTGTACTATTGCACCAGAGTTCAAGGTACACTCCTATTTATTCCATTTCTTTTAATTATGGTTTGTGCTGCTCAGCGGGCAGCTGTGTTGAAACACACCTAATGAATGTAACTGGCAATTACTTATGTTATGTTTAAACTACCTGCCTTTCATAATGAGTTGCATGGTGTGGTGGGTTAATGCAGTATGTTTTAGGTGTGATGGGCACAGTTTTGAAACATGGCAGAGGTGTTTATTTTGTAATATTGTCATATAATATGATAAACACATAAAGTCATTATAGCTCTATTTAGCTGAGCTCAGCAAAGCTGAGCAACACAGAGCATTGTGCAGCACATCACAAAAAAATATAAAGTAAAGAAAAACGGATGTCTAAGAAAGTGGTGAAATGGGGGCAAGCAGGGGAAAAACACAGTGAAAGGCATGTAGAGATGTGCAGGAAGGGTGAAAGAAAGAACCATAGCTATCCATTTCTTCAACAGCAACAAGTGTGCACTTTAAAAGATTTGTATCTGAATTTGGATGGTCACTCCTAGAGAGAGGGGTGACAACAATATAAGTGCATTGTCAAGCCAATTAGACCAAATTGCATGTGGACATGTGTGTGAAATGGAGAGCTAACGTATGGGATGATATATATAATATATATATATATATATATATATATATATATATATATATATATATATGTATATATTTTTTTTTTCTTGGGGGGGCAGTTGCCCATTTTTTTTAAGGTGAGAGTGAAATGTTGGAGAAGAGAAATAGGTACATGTGGGGTGTGGAAGGTAGGTTGCGTAGGTAAGGATGCATTTTCAAACAGACAAGACAGCCAAGACAGCAGATAGGGGCTGTGTGTGACACGTGGTGGGTGACCACCTTGGATAGGTTGGTTGTTTTGGAATCTGAGTCCTATGTGCCTCCAGATGGCAGCAGCGTGAGTCACATCCCCACTAATGGGACTGTCAGCACTCCTCCTTCCCTGCCCTGAGGGTGGGTGTGCTGGAGGCTCGGCACCAGGGTGAGGCTGCCCCATCAGGTCAGCATGCATGTCCTGAATCTGGATCAGGCACTGGTCATATCAATGGTGGACTATCCTGTGCAGAACTAGTGGTAGCTCATCCCAGGTGCCACTCTCCCCCTGTCACCACTCCCAGAGGGGGGCTCATCCCTGTCCCGTGGGGTGGTACTACCCGACACAGCAGGTAGTGCAGGGGCAGCAAAGGAAGTGCCAACAGTATGGATCTCAGAAGTGCTGGGACCCGGTACCATGGCCGGTTGAGACAAGGTAGGAGGATTCAGCCTGAACCAGTCTAACTTGACATGCTGTGGTATATGAGGTACAACAGTACATTATAGTTAGTAATAACCAAACCATTGTTACTATTAACAGAATGGAACATCCTATTTATTAATCCAAATACATATTAATGTATATTATGTGTAACACAACATAATGTAATATAACAGTCAGTATGATAGCAGCATGCCAGTGTGAAGTAAACCATAGCACCAACACAACAGTTAATTTAAGAACATATGTTAATATTGCATCATAATAACACATAACAATAATAAACCATGATTTTCCAAAATATAAATAGTTTAACAAATTGTGTTAATATTAAATCATAATAATACATAACAGTAATGCATATATTAAGATAAGGGATGGGGAGAGAGAGAGAGAGAGAGAGAGAGAGAGAGAGAAATATTAAATTAGTGACATTGCAGATGATATCTGTGACAACACTTTTAATACATACTTTTTCACAGGTGTGTCCTGACAGTTATGATTACAGTGACTACAATTCTCCTGTAGCTGTTGTAGCATGTATGTACCTCTCAAGCTGATAGCATGGGACAGTAAGGGCCAAGTACTAACAAATGCAGGTACACAACTACGCAGAACGGTTTCACATAACGTGGACTTATGTAACTACCAGGGTTTTCTGTACACAGATTTGGTAATACATTGCATTCCAGGTAATAATTTATCTGATTAACATGTGACAGATGGATTAGTCAATTTTACTTGCATTACAAGAAATCATCACATGTTTGTGCACAGTAAGTAAACTAGACAACTGTCATGGCTTAGATGTCAGGCATGGGAGTAGAACCCAATAGCTGTGACTGCAGGGGACATCTGCAAATAATTTAATAATTGACTGCAGCAGCACAGTACAGACATGCAGGGGATACAGCCATACTGGGATTACACAGTTTTATTTCTGAATCAACAATGCTGATGAACACAGTCTTGTTATTGAATGTAACATTCTGTGAGATATAAACACAATACCTACACATGATATGTGCTAACTCACCCATACCATTTTTGTGTTCATGGGGAGAGAAAATGTGAGCATTATGTGACTGATAATGAAAATGTAGTGCTACCTACCACTGGATTTGAACCCAGGACTGTGTGTGGCAAAATGTACAGTGCACAAGGAATTTAACTAACTGAGCAACTGAGGCACTGTTGACCACTTGGTGACTGACACTTGCCTGGAGATCACCTGGAAACATACTATGAATTGAGCAATACAAATTATGGGCCATTCCTCTAGCATTTTAGTACTGTTACAGTGTTATACTAGACTGCAGTGACAGTAGAACACACATGCATGGAATACAACCATATTGCATATATTACTACTGATTTATTTCACATTCGACAATTTTGGTAAACACATATTATTGTTATTGGTTAGGAATATCTGTGAAGTCCACACACGATATCTGGTCGTGGAGTGGTTCAACTCACCCATATACCTTTATTAATTGAAGTTTGTGGATGAGAGAACATTATTGGCCTAGAGACAGCCTCAAACAGTACTATGAGTTAAGCAATATAGTTTGCAGGCCATCAGATTTGCATTCTGCAGCTATTAATGTTATACTTGACTGCAGCAACCTTATCTTACAAACTCAATGCATACAGCTCTACTGCAATGGTTATAACAAGACAGTCCTGATGTATACCATTTTCCTTGCTACTATTAGTATTGTTTCTTGTTTTTATTGAACTACAGTTGTTATTATTCATTTATTGCACTACAAATTCCACGTTTATTTCACTACAGACTTTCTTGTATATACTTTATTGCTTTACTCTTTCATGCCTATTGTACTACAGTTAGCATAGTACATCTTTACTCACCACACTCACAGCACAACCTGCCCAGGCGCCTGATATGAGACTCGTCATTGCAAGTCCTCTCAACTGCAGCTGTTGGGAGATAAGCACACCATTATGCATACCTGTTTTGCAGACATTCAATTTGCATTTTGTTAAGATGGCAGAAAACGTACTAACATACTTGTGGAGCATTCCCACCCTTACTTCTTGTACCCAGGTGTCCATGGTTCCCCTCTTTCTCCTTTTCAGGTCAGCATGGTGTTGATGACACTTCTCACCTATGCAGGGGATACCAGTAGCACTGGTGAGTTCTCTGGCCAACTAGTTCCAAGCCTTCACCTTACACTCCAAGCCCTGGAAACTGTACTGGAGCAGCTTAGCATCATGACTTTTTGCAAAGAGCCCAACCATGATCCTGGACTCCTGGATGCCCCACTGCTGCATCCAAAAGTGCATACCTTCGCCAACACCACCAGCCATATTGACAGTTGATTGAACTCCAATGAAAGCTGCAGAATTCCCACCTATTGAACATAATATAGGCTGATTTCCTGCCTTTACATGTCTTTGAAGAACATTCAAAAAACACTGCTTCTCTTAGTAGTGCACAAACCTGCCAAGCAGAGCTGACTAGCATGAAAACTTGCAGAACCATGGTTTTAGTGAAGCTTACAACTGCGCAGACATTAGCAGCCATTAGTTTTATGTGGTGTGTAGCATGCTTGAGCAGAACTCAGCATAGTGCAGTAGACCGCAGCAGTGCCATATTTTACAATTTTGTTATTAAATTATAGAAAAATAGTGCATCACACTGCAGACATGTCCAGCTTGCTATGGATTCAAACTCAGGACCTATTACACATATAGCTACAGCTCTATCCTTTTAGCTACTTGGATGTTATGAAAAGTAGTATACCTTCACATATACTACTGAGCTACCTGTTAGTGTTGATGAGCACCATGCCATGCCATGCAAACAGCATAAACAAGTGTAGACAAGCCTGGAAATAAATAATTAAATACATCCAACTTATATTTTTAGATGTCTGGCTGGTGTTGGCTATGTATGTATCAGCACCGCTCTGGTTTGTTGCTCTCCACCCTGTCCAGCTCAAACGGCAGTTAAAAAAAAATTGAAAAATACAAATAAATGTAATTCTGATTATTGGTTACATCTGGTTCCTATTTTTAGATGTCTGGCAGGTGTCAGCTGTTTATATGTGAACATAGCTTGGCATTGCTATGCTCCAAGCCCAACCGTGCAAACATGCAGTTAAAAAAAAAAAAGGGGGGGGGAGGAAACATAACACATTATTGAAATGACATATTACAGATTTGACACACTTCACAGCATTACTAGAGTGGTGGGGACCATTGCAGGGAGCCTCAGACTCATCTTCAGCCATGGGTAGCTGCTAAACCTCTCCCTACACTGATTCAATATCCATGTTCCTCATGTCTACCTCGGCAGTGTGCCATCATAAATATGCATGGTTCGCTGCCGAGGGAGAACCGTGGGCGTGTACACAAATGCATTCCCTGTAGGCTCTACACTGAGTATAGACAGATTTTATCAAATCCTGGGGAAAGTTGTGCATGTTACTTTAGAGTTAGTGTTTCTTAAGAAGAGAAAATAGTTGAGAGAGAGAGAGACAGACTACTCTGAAGTTTAATGAGACAGTATGTCTTATTCTCTTGGTAGACCCTGGCTTTCTCATCTCTGTGAACTGGGTACTTATTATTACAAATTTATATTTATTGTTAACTGAAATATCTATCTCACGAAGACTGCTTGTTCAGACAGACTAACACAATGAAAATTATACCTTCCTGTTTTCCTTCTCTGGATTTAACTACCCCTGCCTACATATCTCTTTTTTGTGATTTATTGTATCATTCATGGAGTGAAGAGCAATATTGGTGCCAATATTATTTTTATATATAGTATTGTTTGGCAACTTGGTAAGACATGGAAGAGTGTTGTGGGCAATGGGGAAATTACTGCTTTTCAATAATGTATGGCTGTTTATTTAAGAGACAGCATCATTAAACAAAGCACATCACATTTCTGTAGTGTGATACATGGTACTTAGAGTAAGATACTGGCTTTGACAACTGTTTCTGATATTATGCCTGAGAAAGTTTAGTATTAATTTCATTCTAATAGATATAAAAAAGGGGGATTGAAGTTGGTATAATGGTTAATGTGTTAACTTCACAAACACAAGACACAGGCTTTGATTTTCACTTTTGAAAGAGAAATTGGCTAAGCATAAAATGATTCACAAAGGCAGCTAACCTAGCACGGGTCTATATTATATGAATGAAAGTTCATAATATTGAACTCTCTAAAGCGCAGAAATGCTGGACCTCGAAGTACTTCTTGTGGATTGCAGTACAATGAAGGTCAGAATATTTGCCCTTTTCTCATTGTGGTATGATCTCGGAGTTGGTATATATATATATATATATATATATATATATATATATATATATATATATATATATATATATATATATCTTTAGCAAGGAGTGGGGGGGCACATCCCCCCACAATAACAAGTTTGAGGTCCGGCATTTTCATTCTTTAGAGCGTTCGATATTTTGGACTTTCATTCATATAATATAGACCCCCTAGCACTTACCTATGGGTGTAAATTGAGGAATAAGATGTTACTGTATTTATTACATTTATACCTTCACTGATGATGCAGTACTCTATTGAACATGATAGTACATAAACAATAATACATAATAATAATAATAATAATAATACATAACCTAAAACTGGCTGTAAATTAATCTTATTACTGTTTGCATTATTAGAGTGGATTGTATACAAATAGTGTGAGAACCATTGAGTTTTCCCTACATCAGAAAATGACTGGAAATTGAGAAGGATGCATTTTTATATGTATTGTATTTGAGTTTGTGTGATGTCAAATATGCCTTATGTGCTGTATGACTGAATACAAACATCTGTCAAGGACTTCTATTTCCATTTTTGCTATTTATACAAAACATAAAGGCCTACATCTCGGCATGTTTTTTTGAGATGCTTCCTATACCATTAAAACCAACATTTTATCAAACCTTATATTGACCTCTATTTCCTGTAGCTAACTGCATGGATTCACCCTTTTCTCTAATGACAAGGGACCCAACTCACCTCTACATTATTTATTTATTTATTTTACGTTTGTGTACTTGGAAAGTCCGACTGAACACAGGTCCTTTTTCAGTGGAGGCCCGGGGAGAAAAGCTCCACATTTGCAACAGAACAATTGTACAAAATTTCAAAACATTACACCACAGAAGTAATACATGGATACAGACTAATACATAGAGTGAGCTTTTAATGCATCAATTTTGCACATATAGACTAAGGTTCATACACATTTCTAATAATAGTAGATACTAATATTTCTATCTTCCACAAAACTTTATGTACATGCATAACTATGGAGAGATAACACAGGTAAATAATAGTATATTATCAGGGAGAGACAATAATAAAGAGATTATAGACCACTTACTAAGTGCGAACATTTCAGGAAGTTTTGGGGGCAGAGAATGAGTCAGACTAATTATTGTAAAGGAAAGGTTGGGTGGAGAAGATAAGGAGAATAAAGAAGACAGGATAGAAGAGTTAGATAGCCGGGGGGGGGGGGGGGGTTGCAGGAAGGAGCTCATAAGATGTCCGTCTATTCATGTAATGGTAAGATTTTACACAACTATTCGTTATCCAGGATTGGTGCATAAGCATAGCTTTGCATTTAATAAATGGGATTTGACTCTTTTTTTTTTAAATTGCAGTGTTTGCAGTTGTCCGTATATCTATCTTTAGCAGTCACCAGTCAAAGTAGTACAGAGCAGTGCACATATGACTTACAATAGAAACTCAGAAAAGATCATATGGACTTACATTTATATATATTTTTATTTATTCAGTCATTTATATTTGTTTTCTAGAACTGATCAAGACTGTCCAGTTCCGGGTACAGACCAGAATGAGTTATGTCTAAAGGTTTGTGCCCCTTCACAGCTCCAGTCCATGGAGAGTCTGAGTCTTTCTTTGAAATCTTTGATACAGACCTCAATTCTTCTTTCATAACAATGTTTATTACTACAATCTCTAACTTTCAGAAAGGTTTCTTCTATTCCTTGGCTGTAGACAAGGAATGTTGTCCTCCATGGGACTTAACTTTGCATGGCAAAGTATAATCTTCAACATTTTGAGATGTATGATAACTGAAGATTTGAAATTCCTGTGCTGAATGAAACACTTTCTAATAGATATTATTTCACTTAAAATGTTTTCTGAACTGAAAGAATTAAGTGTTAACCATACTTTATTTTCAGTAGGATATAATTTCCTTCAAAACTAATCTGTTTTTCATGCCTAAAGTAGCCAGTGAGTCATCCTACCTGTGTTTTCTAAATGATTGCGATACATGAGAATTTTGTATTTTGCAGATGCTGAAAGATTGCACAGATATTGCATGGGTAGAACAAAGTTTTTAAGAAAATGGTTACAGCTGTTGCTATGCCTCAAGAAAAATAAAAAACTGGAATCTAAAATTTCAATGTAATTTTGCCATCATACAAAAGCTAAATGTTTTAAACATTGACAAATATGTGGCAAGATAAATAGCAAACTGTCTGAAAGAAAAAAAACACACACAGTGCATGTTCCAGGTGCCTCGTCCACATGTATGAAACTGACTGGCAGTGTTACTCAGGGCTCTGTGTGGGGACTGACCCTTTGGTGCTATTAACTTCACAAATCTCCAGAGAGCCAAGATCTCTCACTATCAAAGCTGGGTCTATATTATAAGTTCAGAAGCTCTTTTATCAAACTGTAATTATCAAAACCACTAAATAGCGAAAACACGGAACAGCAATTATTTTTCGCAGGGAAAAAAATCGCTGCTTCGCAAAAAAACAAAAAAACAAACAAAACAAAAACAAATGCAAACACAAAATAAAGCCCCCACACCCCCCTATTTAAATGTACCAACTCCGAGGTCACACCACAGTGGAGGAAATGACAAAGTCCCAGTGATTTTTTTTTTCCCCTGGGAAAAAAATTGTTTCGTGTTTTTGCTATTTAGTGGTTTTGATGTTTACAGCTCAGTAAAAGAGCATTCACTCTTTTAAGATTTCAAGCTTATGATATAGACCATCAAAGCTTGCAGATAAATGCAAACTGGAGTTTGTTGTTAAGTCACCCTAAGACACCCAAACTCTCCAGACTGAGATTGCCATGCTGAACTCTTTCTGTACTAAAATGGGGTCAGACTAAATGTCACCACTTTTGTTGGATAACCACTCCTCTCAATGTACTGTCTAGACAACAAACTTCTACAAAACACAAATATAGTTAGAGACTTAGGTACCTTGGTTAATTGAATCCTCTGTTTTGACCATTAAGTGGCATAGATTGTCAGCAAATCCTTTTATTTAGCCCACCTAATTGCCAAAAGAATATCATCAAAGTCTAAAGATGCAATCATTCCTATATACTCAGTAGCGGTCTGTCCAGTTATTCAATATAATACCCCCTTTGTGATGTATCGCTGCACACACATCAAGCAATTAGAAAGACACTAATGGTTTCTAACCAAAATGATCACAGTCCTAAAGTCCCTGAGATATCAGGAGAGGCTGGAAACTCTATCTTTTTGTTAACTGCCTTGTAGACTTTTGAGAGGAAATCCCTGTATCACTTACCATGCTATTTCATACCTGACTGTCTTGTACCACTTGTTTCTTTGTAAGTCCAATATCTTTAACAATGCTAGAACCAAGGACATAAATCTTTACCAGTAGATAAACAAAACATGATGGAGGGACAGGTTTATAGATCAGTACCTCCAAAACCTCTAGAATAAGCTTCCTCCTGCATGTTATGCAATACAACTCATTATATTCCTTTAAACATAAACCAATTGACTGGATGCATAGCTGCAAATTCAGGATTAATTGGTATGGCCCTCTTGGGGATAGGAGATGTTGCCGAAGGACAAGGCAAGAATGATTTATAAGACTGAGTGGTCTATGGATCTATGAATCAAAAGTAACATGTTTAATGGTGTGATTTAATTGTATTATATTTTGCTATCAGAAATATAATCAGATTTTGATTTTACGCTCATCTGGGTAGTGACTATATATTTGTGCTGTAGCAACTTAAGTTCACTGAATACTTTTGTAAGACACTACAATCTGGGGTTTGGTATGATGATCTAGTCCTTCATTTATGGCCAAAGTACTCAAGAATTATTTTTCCATGAGGGAGATCATCAGGTGAATGTGCATAGCATTCTATCTGAATGTTGAGTAGGCTAGACCCTCATCATACCAGCATATGAAATATATGTTCTTTTCATGACAATAGCTGCACATTTACAGGTTCAGCCTTATCAACGTATGTACCAACTATCCCCTTAAAGTCTTGCTGAGGTTGTGCATCATTCACTATTGTTTTATTGTTTTATGCACTGCTTTTGAAACAACTTTTATTATATAGAGCATAAGGTTTATTCCCAGAACATTGTAGGTAATTCAAGAAATGGTGCAGGTACCATGCTGCCAGGTGCCTTGCAGCATTATTTCCACTGTTCATAAGGATGAGCCTGCTCATACAGAGCTATTGAGATAACTGCATAACTTTCAGTCATGTGTCCTGCATGATGTGGTTATGTTTCAGTGTATGATAAGTGCTAGCTGATATGACATTATACCGATTAGTATTTTGTATTTCATGAGCACATTGCAGTATAACTGAGTACATGTATCTCATGTTAAACTATTAGGAATATATAGCTTGACAGGTTAATAATCAGCCCATCCCATTGTAAAGTACATGTAACATCAGTATGCCTTTTTATCTCTGTACCTCCATAACAGATATGCATATTACATTCAAAGTGAAATTTACTTATAACTTAGTCTTTTAAACCCCTTTCTTTTAAAATAGTTTTCAGTGGCACATAATCATTCAAACTTGGTACTTTATATGTCTCTAATTTTAGAATCCAGCTGAAGTCTACTTCTTTTGTATGGTTCATATGATTTCCACCTCTCACACCCATATTAATTAATTCTAAAACTGAAAACTTAAAATTCATAATTCCTAGCAGTGACCAAAATGTTATGGCTAGCACATTATTTTTATTCTTGATAATGTCATTAATGTGCTCTAGCATGCATTCCTTAAAGCTATGTTTGGTCTTAGCAACATAAAACACTAAGCATTTTTGACAGGTTGCTATATACATTAAATGTTTAGTTCTGCAATCAACATAGCCTCTAAAAATATATATATATATTTTTACCATTCATTAGTTGTGTATAAACATTGCTTACATGTATGTATTTAAAAGTCATACAGTCATTACACATAAATGTGCTTTTCCAGTTGGACATATTGGTCATGGCATTAACTTTGTAAGATAGGTGCCTTTTTAAGCTATCTATTTCTAAAACAAAACTTTGGTGTGTTTGTTACCTACTATCCCACAAATATCACTATTTCCTGATAACACATTCTCATTTTTCTTAACCCTATCGGATATAATACTGGTGTCTCTGTTGTAAGTAAGTGGAACCCTTTTAGGTTCAAAGGTGTATATTTGGCTATTGACCACTGCAGACTTAAGTATCTCAATTGTAACCCACACATTTTTGTTCCTTAGAACTTATCTTGTGGGGTATATGTAACATAAAGGAAGGTTTACAAGCTACTTATGTCAATTAGAAACATAGGCGTTAGACTCGGGGTATATTTCCAGTTTCCCATCCACTAGTCCAAGTTTATTTTGAATAGGATTAGGGAAGATCTCAGGTTTGCGTAGATGACAAGCCTGTTCTAGAGCAGATTAATTCTCTGAGAAATGTAAATATCCCTCCAACATGCTCTATTTATGTTACAAGCAAAGTTTAAATCGCTAGATTGAGTAATTCTGATGCTAGAAATAAAAAAAATAAAAAAAAAACACCACAAACACTATTAGGTAAATTGGAAGAAATGAACTCCAATAAATAGCATAACCACACTTTATTTTCCACTTTCGTTCTCAAGGGACTTCATCAGATATCCTTGTCTGACACTTTTTGTAACTGAAATTGCAACAAAATTTGACAATATATGACAGTAAGCTCAAGACCAAAAAAAGTAAGAAGCTAGTGAGGCACTTTATGGACTTCAAAAATGTCAGTATTTTTGACTGGCCTAATCAACAGGTAGGTAGTGACAACTTTAAAAATAAAACAGTTAAACAATAAGTAGATGGACATCCAACTATACCTGCTATAAACAGCAGAATTTCTCTGATAAACAATTGTAGAGATGAAGAAGAGGTAGCAGTTGCCAGCTCTATGTCACTGGCTTCCAAATCCCCCTCTTTAAGAGAGCCAAAGAGATCTCATTGATGCCTCGAACCTAATACCACAAAAAAGAAAGCTGATAAAATTAGGAGCAATAATAAAAGGGATGTCATTGCAGGGGCTAGATCTAATGACTCTGCATTAAATGTTCCATTTTTTTCTGGGGCTGCCTGCACTGCTGAAACATTACTAACCATCCAAGAAGAATCATTATGTCAGCAGAGGCAGGAAAAAAAGAAAGATTTCCACCTGACAGCAGAGGGAAATAGATGAAACAGAATCTCTTGCAGTTAATATTTCACTATATACACTGAATGGAGCTCAAATGTCTGTACTAAATAATGGTCTCTCTTTTATTCCTGCACTTCCCTCTAGACCTAATGAGTTTGTAATGGACATTAAGTACTTTGGCAGGAATGTGCTACTTAAAAATATGTTTGGCAAAAACAATGATAGCAATGACTTGGCTAACATTCTGAAAAATCCGAGCACATTTGTCCCCCTGCCCCACCCAGCAGTAGAGATGTTCACCAGAGTCTGTGAGATGGAAGTATCTCAGCTTTGAAACAGCAGGAGTAACAATTACTTTTATAATCTGAATATTGATGAAAAGATTGCTTTACAAGAACTATCACATAATTATAATATTGTGATAAAACCAGCTGATTAAGGGAGAGCTATTGTTGTTCTAAACCGGAATGATTACAACAATAAAATGCTGCATCTGCTGAGTGATAACAAGACATATATGAAAATCTCTAAATGGAAGGTGAACAAGTTGACCAATAAAGTGAATGATATTCTCTATGATCTGTTAATGACTAGAGTATTAACAAAGTATTTATATGATGATGTGATGGTAACACATCCACTGACCCTGATTACTAATGGCTTGCTGAAAATCCAGAAAGACAGATGTAATCCACTAATGTGACATATAGTTTCTGGAAGAGGATGGATAACACAGCCAGCATCTATTTCTGTAGAACAGAAGTTAAAGTCAGCCCTCCCTGGAGCCACAACTGTATTGAAGGGCACCCCCCTCCCCAATTTTTACAGAAGTTATTTCATTTTTTTTGGTCTTTGAATGACAAAACTAATCACACAATTATAACAATGGATGTGAAAAGTCTTTTTACAGTCATTCCTAATGACTTTGGTATGAGACCGTACGGCAGTTTCTAGAGCAAGGTAATAACTTTCATATTACTGCCATTTCACATATTTGTATGTTACTGGATATTATTCTAGAGAATGACATTTTCATTTATGGGAATGAACATTTTGGCAGACATGGGAGGTAGTGATGACCACTTCATATGATATCAGTTACTCCAACATTGTTATGGTTCAGTGGGAGACGAGCCATGTCCTTAGAAATCTAAATACATGAAAGACATATATAGCCTACTACAGAAGATTTGTGGATGATATAATCTTCCTATGGACAGGAAATGAAATACAACTTTCTGATTTTATTGACTATCTTGGCAATACTATGTCCTTCTTTGAATTTGAAGTTTGTAGTTCTGGAGAGAAGATGGATTTTCTAGATGTTACACTATAGTATGGAATAGATGGCAATCTCAATACACAAAGACATAGGAAAGATTGCTGGAAAATCATTTATTACATAGGACTAGCATACACCCTAGACATGTTTATCCACATGTCATTAAAGGCCAGCTTCTGAGAACATCCAAACTTTGTACCAATGAGGACACATACAAGAAAGAGATGGACTGCTTGATACAATGTTTCCACAAATGTGGTTATAAAAAGAGGGATATCCAGAAAGGAGTCCTGGATAACAAGTATCTAAGACATACAAAAGATCAGTCCTACTTTCTGGATGAAAAGACACATAAGGAAGATAAAATGAACCCCAGAGAAAAAAGTAAAACTGGGGTGCTGAGATGCTTGCTTACATTCAGTAATGATGTTCAACAGATATGTGAGTTTATCAGGAGGAATTGAAAGATTCTGATAGCTGATAATAACATTAGACCTATAGCTGGCGAGATGCCTAGATTCTGCTACAAGAATAAAAAGAACTTAAAGGGGTTATTATATCAGGACAAACATAGATCTGGAGTTAGATCAATTACTTCAAGATGTGGTACATTTCCCTGTGGAAAATGCAGAGCTTGTGGGTCTGTAAATTCCAGCAATTTATTCAAGCATCCAATTACCTTGAAAACATACAGGCTCAGAGTGTATGTATATTGTAACACTACAAATGTTATATGTGTTGCCACCTGATGTCTGCATAATGGATTTTATGTTGGCAACATGAACAGATCCTTTAAGGAATGAATTCTGCATCACTTGAGTGACATTAGATTACACAACAGAACTACTGCTTTGTCTCAACATATTGCCGAATACCCTGATCACAAGTTTTCTTTCATAGCTTTGGAAATAATTGAAGAAAGTTTGCAAGGAGGAGATCTATTCAACAGAACAGAAATTATTGAGACTGGATGGATTGCTTACTTACAGGCAGACAAGTTGCCTGGCTAGAATGGGATGGTTCCTTTAAAGCCTTTGCTCAAGGGGCAGAAACTTCTGAGATGACTGTGAGAATGGCAGATCATACCTTTTAAAACCAGGAAGCTCTGCTAACAAAACAGGATATGAAGAAGTTAACTTCTGAAAGCGCTTATCCGCTTGTATTTATTTTCACTTTGAGTTTTTACAGTTTTTATAGATTTTATTGTTTGAGTTTATTAAACTAGCTTTTAACCTTCACAGTGGTGGCATAGCTTTACTTTGTTTACACACAGTAGTTTATATGGGTAAAAGCTGCCTTTAGCACTCCGAGGTGTGTTTTACTTCGTCTGAGCTTGAAATTTTGACATGTTTTCTGCTAGTGCTAGGAAGCTTGCCATAGAATAGCTCCTAAATGTTACATGGTTAGCTGGGGTCACCTAATCGATTTTTATTATGGATGAGACAGCTTTGTTGTCTGACCTTAAAAGAGAGAGCACTACACTGGGGAGTACAGCAATCTTCCTTGTTTGTTAGTACCAAGTCAAGCATGTTTGCATCCCTAGTGGATATATGAACTATCTGATCCAAGGAGTTTGTGTTTAAGTCAAAAAATATCTGGGCCTATATGTATGGGGTCATGTTGAGTATCCCAGTTTGTAGTGGGGTAATTGAAGTCACCCATGAATATGGTATTGGGTTGAATGGTAAGGCTATGCACTAAGGCCAAGTAAGAGTCATGTATTTCTTGGGTCATAGATGGTGACCTATAGCTTGCAGGGTATGATATGGGACTTTGCCTGTGGACATCTGGATATGGAGAAGCTAAAGAGCATCATTCTGTTTGACTAGAGTGGAGGTGAGTTTGTTATTGATATAGATTGAGACACCTCTACCATTGGTCTCTGCCTATGAAATAGCTGGCCTGAATCTGTGGAAGACATTGTAGCTTTGCACTACTAGAGTGTTGTCTGGGGATTTAAAACATTTCTTAGTAATTGAAGAGATGTCCACATTTTCCAGGGGGGGGGGCGGAGTTTCTAATTTAGCCTCTAGTATCGAGTTGTAACACATTTAGAGTCCATTGGGTTGGTTTTGCTATGTTGGAAGGTTTGTCAGCTTGGCATTGCCTAAAAATGGCAC
The DNA here is from genome assembly GCF_019279795.1 of Protopterus annectens. NCBI lineage: Eukaryota > Metazoa > Chordata > Ceratodontiformes > Protopteridae > Protopterus > Protopterus annectens. Next base: position 674,467,046 of record NC_056728.1, read on the forward strand.
TATGGGGGAGGACAATGTTTCAGCAAATGCGCAAAAGCCTAGAGGGTACAGGTGCAGACCATCCTTGGCAAAGCAATATGGTCTGTTGACCATATATTCCCATACTTACAAATATTGTACCCTCTTGGAATGATACCAGAAAGTAATTCAGTTATTGAACTCAATCATATTTTGTTCATATTGTGGCATCACCCTTGGTGAAGATAGCATGCTGCTCAATGCTAGGCACATACCAGCCTGAGACACATAGTCCAAGAGCTCCATAATGACTGTCATCATATAGTCCAGGGATGTACATCTCAGGTCATTTACACCCACATGGACTGTGGCTGAGTCATACTTATATTTGCTGTCTAATGCTAGAATGCATGTGTAATTTGATGGCCCTGGCCTCTAATAGCCAACTGTTGGTGATTTTTTCCTTTTTCAGCCTGGTAAGTAGGGCATCTGTATGTCTCACATTGGAGACTCCTATAATTAAGATATTAGGTATTGTGTTGGCTTGCCTTATGGGCTTTGTAGTAGAGGATCCAACAGATGTGACGCTACATGTTTGTTGGACGTTGTTTTTTGTGGAGTGCTTTTGGGGTTGCTGAGGATTCTTTTTGTAGGATCAATGTCCTGAAGTTCACTCAAATTTAAGAAGCTTGTTTTTATGTGTCTCAGCATGTGTTTTCCTATGTGTTGGGTCAGTACTATATGTTGTGTGTGCAATGCATATATTACTGTTATTTTGTGTGCTTTTGTGTGAGAGTCTTGCCTCCAGTAACATTGTGTAATTACATCTCTCACATACTGTGCCTGTTTCTCTAATGAATAGTTGGTTATCAGTGAACATGGCACAATTCCTACATTGTCTCAGGATGCCCATATCTACCAAGCTGCTGGCAGACTAACTGTGAAAGGGTCAACATGAGCTTTGGCATAACGGTGAAGGTGTTCTCCTCATAGACACAAGGTCTGGTTCTTACACCTCATTATTGGCTAAGCTTAAAATATCTCATTGTGGCATTTAAATTAGTATTCACCTATGAACCTGGTGTCAGGCCTTTTTTAGGTGAAATGCAAAGGTGTGGTACAGCAGGCTTACTTGGGCGCTCTGATGGTAGAAACTACAATGAGGCTATTTTTGACTAAATTTGTGTGGCATATTTTTCACCCCTGAATGATATATTTTTAGGTCCAAATATGGCCTACATAGACCATACCTCTGATTAAGCACCTTTTCTTCTTGCATTTACCTTCTATAATTTATAACCCTTGACAACATAATCTTTACAAAGTCTATCAATTGCTGTATTCAAGTCATGCACATTTCTAGTCAGTCCTGAAACCCACCAATTCACTTCTTAGAATGTTATCAAAAATATGTTATGATATATTTTTTTAAAGCTAGTCATCCCATTGTGTATCTAAGAGTAGAGTTAAGAAAATGTAGGATGTATTTGAATAATTAAAATTGAATTAATAACAAAAAAATAGTAATTGTTTCTAAGTAAACTGATCATTAGCTGACCAATTGAAAAAAATTAACATATTTAATAGAACATAAAATATTATATGTATAAATGTGTGAGGAAAATATATATTCCTATTTTATCTCAGTTTGCATTTGACAACTTTTGTTGCACACCAGTAAGTATACGTGATGAAAAAAAAATCACAGGTGAAAAATAATGAAGCTAAGTTTCTGTAAATGTGCTTTATTAAAATAAACCTTCACTGGTGCAACTGTTTTCCACTGTAAATGCCATTATTAGATCAGCCTGGGTTTATTTCAAAAGCACCAAGTAGATATAAAGGAAACTGGTGCATAGTGTCTCAAAGATCATTCCCCAGATTTACTATTCCTCCGTGCAGGACTAGCTTAGTCCTGCACGGAGGTGGCAGTTTAGGAGCAGGACAGCAGTGTGCCATGCATAGAAATGAGGTGCGCTGCCTGAGCTCCTAATCTTACATGGAGCATGTGAGAGTGCAGGGGGCATGTCTGAGAGCAGAACTCTCAGAATATATATTCCCCCCACAATGAAGAACAGCAGAAAGCTGTAAGAAATGAGTGAGACTGCTCATAGGTGTCCGCATATCCCCACCAACATTTCCCCTCGTGTACAACAGCAAGTAATCACCAATAAAATGAACAAACCCTTTATTTTTTTATTTTAAAATCCAATTAAAGCTAACTGTATGTGTGGGGGTGTGCCCATCACTTAGCTACGGTTAATGCAGCTTAAATGGCTGAAGAGGATAACAAGGAAGATATATGCAAATGAAGCAACATAGCAATAGTGCAGTGGGCAGAGCATTTTCCTTATAAGCAGGCATTGCCAGTTCGAGTCCCACTGCAACTTGTTCCATTTTCCATGGCAAAGCACATTATGACTAATATTTATGTTGCATAACCCCCTAAATAACATATATTTATGAACTGGAGTACTGCAGTAAATGCATATGTGAGGTGTCAGTGTCATAATGAATAAAGCACTAGTAAGCAGCTTTAAGCACCAATAAGCAGTAGTAAGCATATTTAAGCACTAGTAAGCAAGTTTAACCCCGTTTGCATGGGGGTAAGCAATGCGCACATAGGTTAAGCAATTTTCAGGCTAACTCTCTGTAAGCATATGTAACCGGAGGTTAGCATTATTGCTTACCCTCGTGTCAACCTGTGCAAACCTGCTTACAACTGCTCCAAAGTGCCTTAATCACTCTGTATCCAACAGCCCTTGTTCTGCCCAGCAACAAAAATAAACAGCCACGCAGGTCTCAAACCCAGAACACTACACTCCATAGTCACAGTAGTTAACCACCAAGCCAGTACAGAAGAACAGAAAAATGACGTATCAGCAAAGAAGTCTTCACCATAGTAAAACCTAACTGAACCTGTGAAAGGAATCAGTATACAGACATATGTGCCCTTAACCAACTACATAACATAAATACATGAACTGGAGTACAGCAGTAAGACCAGAAGTCAGGTGTAATTGTAATAGAGTGTTGAAGTCCCCAATAAATCACAAGGACCCCATACAGTGTACGTACAGATGAATCATGGATACCCAGGCATACATATAAGGTGTAATGAATAATAACTCAATGCCAAAAAGGAATTATAATGCAATGTCTAATGTAAGCAACGCTAAGCATTGCACAGGCCAGCTTAGGAGGTGAAAGCAATGTGTAGGCCAGCTAACTCAATGTGGCCAGTTTTATACCCCTTTTAAACAATGCCAACCCTAGGTAAGCAGGCTTGCCCATAGCCTAGCCTTTTCAAAACTGGCCAATCACGGAAAAGTGCGGGACATCGACCCTACTTAAATCCAAGAGGTAGGAATACATCTCATAACTGGTTGTAGCTTCCCCTTGCAAGCACAATGGCAGTAAGGGGAGAAGGTGTGCGCTTTCAGGTGCAGCACTGGTACATCCAGGAGTCCAAAGCCATGGCAGGACTTCTTGTCAAAGACCATGATCAGAGACTGCTGCAGAGCCAGTACCAGGGCTCCCATATGAGGTGAAGGCCTGGGACCATCTCACCCATGACCTCACCAGTGCCACTGGCATACCCCAAACTGGTGAGCAGGTCAGGCATCACTATACTGACCTGAAGCGGCATAAGGGGGACCTCTTCGAGGAGTGGATCCAAGAGGCTAGAGCGGCAGGGGATGTTCCAGTTGTGTGTAAGTATCACCCCACTATGTGTGTAATAATTGCCAGCTCAGGTATATCATGGATAGGTATGGCTAAATATTCCTCTTATGTCCCCCACGGCTATAATGGAGCGGACCGCGAACCATGAGGCCCACGTCAGTCACCTGGCGAGGGTGCAACATGAGGCAGGTCAGTAATACTCATGCATTTACTGTCATAGGAAATAAAACTAAAAGTAGTAGTAAATTAATTGCCTGTATAAAACCTGTATTGTTCAAGGCAAGTACTGCATACACTGGAGAATATGGCAGGAAGAGTCTCATATTGTTTATATGTCAATAAAAGTGTAATAGCCTGACAATAAAGGTCTAACTGCTGGACTGCATGTGTATACTCTGGTATCATATGGTGACGCAGATTCGCAATCATGTAATAGTACTATTGTATTAAGCACTGCTATCCACACCCTGCACCATAAATTGAATGTGTAGGAAGGCCTGTATATGACAGGTGTAATCCCCAGAGGCCATTTAGTACAACAGAGAGACACATAGACAGGAAACAGGGAACATGCAGACAACAAAACCCGAATAGCACATGGGACTGAGATGTGAACTGTTGCTTTTTTAGCACACACAGCCATGGTTCGAATCCTGCCAGTGGTAGTACTCTGCATACAGAATCATACCCCACAACTATCCAGAATGTCCAGTAAAGTGGCCCATATCTGTTGCCTATCAACCTGTCCCCCTGGGGAATCAGTGGGATGATCCCAGATGCATAGGCAGCAAGCAGGAAATCCAACTGATTGACACAAATCTATGAGAACAAATCTGGCACACTAGCAACTCCCCAATACCTTATGAGACAAAGAAGCCACATATTTCCCATCTACACCCCGACTTGTCAAGCTGTGGTCAGAATGCGTACAGTAACAGAGTGAGATGTATGTGTATAATAGCAGTGTGGAATCTGGTACTGTGTGTGGGAACATTCAGGTAGTGCTAATAAACATTTCTCCCACAGGTCTATCAGATACCAACACTGTACTCAGAAATACAAGAATGATACCCAGTACTGGTACTGTTTACATTGGTATTGTATGGCAGTGCCACTGATGCAGTTGCTCTGAATAATGAGGTATTACACATTACTGTCACCCACACTGTCCTACAACATATAACTATCTAGGAAATCTGTATAAGAATGTTGTAATACAAGGTCAGAATGCAAAAGCACAGGGGATTAATAAGACAGAAAGCAGATAGGAGATATACAGCAATATCTATATAGCAGATACAAGTGTGATGGACAGTGTGTATAAGTTGTAGCAGACAGCCATGGTCTGAATCCTGGGAGTAGAAGTAGACTGCATACAGAATCATACCTCACAACTGTACAGATTAGGCCAGAATGTCCAGTATATGGGCCCATATCTGCTGCCTGTCCCCCCGGTAAGTCTGTGGGATGATCCCAGTTGTTTAGCCAGAAAACAGGGAATACAAGTAATTGTCAAACATCTATGAGAACAAACCTGTCACTGTAGCAACCCCCAGAACTGTTAGGAGAGTAACAACCCAGGTATGTCCTATCTACAACCCCATGTTGTCAAGCTGTGACTAGAGTGTGTACAGTAACGGAGTGAGATGTATGTGCATAATACTAATGTGTAATCTGGAAGTTTGTGTGGCATCAGGCGTCAGATAGTGCTAACAAATATTGCTCCCACAGGTACGTCGGATAAGGACGCTGTGCTGAGAAATAAAGACCATAATAACCTGTACTGGTACTGCTCACCCTGGTATTGTAGGGAATTGTGAGTGTTGCAGTTGCTCTGAATAATAATGTATCACTGATCACTGTCACCCACACTGTGCTACATAATATAACTGTGTAGGAAAGCATGTACATGTGTGTATCAGGTCACTAAAGGTTGAAGAGGGAAATATTCTAGATATGTCCCAGCACACCTGCATGTGGTCAACACATGACCAGAGTCTGTACAGAAAGAGTTGGATAGCTATGTGCACAACATCAATCTGGAATCTGGGAGTATGTGTAGAAACAGTTAGTTATTGTTAAAAAAACATTCCATCCACTGGTATACCAGGTAATAGGTGTATACTGCAGGTAAAACCAGTTCATGTATAACGATGACAACAGCCATATCACTGTCCAAACTAAGGCTATAGGGTAGTGTAGTAAGACTTGTAAGGTAGAGATAACAGCACTGACTACGAGAGTAAAATGGACTACAGGAATATACTAGTTAATTGACATCTCCCACCCACCATATCTCCAACAATAATCAACATACCCATCCCAACTGGTATGTAATGACACTTATGTTCTGATAATGTCCAATTGTTTGATAAATATATTAATTGCTCCCCTGCATGTTCTATAATGAAATATTCCAACATTGGTGTCATGGTGCCATCAATGTACTTGCTTGCTGTTCTTATTACCACTGTGGTCTCATATATGTATATGTTCTGTTTGCTATGCAACTGTTCTGTATCTGGTGTCTGGGTTAATGGGAATATCTATGCATGCTGTTATACCTAATCCTGGAATGTGTTGACTCTTACTAACCCACATATGATGATGAAATCTAAACACTATAGCACGTTTGGGAAGGCTGGTCCCAGCACACCCACCATTCCCACCTCCGCTGGCCGTGGCACCAGGCACCAGCATGTCTGGGGCCCAACCCGGAACCTCTCTGTCCATTAGTCCTGCACCACCTTTGGGTGGAACCACCTCAGGGGATGTGGCTCACCCCCCCGGGAGTGGGCGCGGACAGGAACCTGTCACCCATCACCAGGTCAGGGTCATGTTGTGTAGAGAACTCAACCAGCAGCTTGGTGATCTTCTACACCAGCTAGAGGGCTAGGTGTCACAACTAGAGTGTCAGACTGGCTATGCTACTCAGCCACCAGCACAGCCATCATCGGGGCTGTGAAGGTGTAGTGGTGATTGCCCATGGGTGGGGACCTCAGTCCCACTGTTTCCACTAGGGGACTCATGGGCTTTCAATTTCCCAACACCCCTCCCCATCAAGGTATTTACCCCCCACATGTGATATATACTGCCCCTGTATGCGTCTTGTTTGTCTTGTCTGTTAATCTACTCAACCCACTTCCCCAAATACACCTTCTACCCCACCCCAACATCCCACTCTCACCTGAAAAAAAAAAAGGGCAATCTGCTCCCATCAAAAAATCTCGTCCCATACATAGCTGTTCATTTCGCACACATGTCCATTGGACACATATAATCTGTTCTAATTGGCATCACAACTTATTACTGTTGTCCTCACCCCTCTCTTTGAGGGGTTTGAGCATCCAAATCTACCTACAAATTCAGTGTATATGCACAGCAGTTGCTGTAGTAGAAATGGGCAGCTATGGACCTTCCCCAGAACCTTCCTGCACATACCTAGCTATTTCCCCTACTGTCTTACCCTCTTTGTGCCCCTTTTTCACCACTTTCCTATCAACCTTTTTTTCTTTTCTTTTAAAGAAATTAGCACAGGGTTAAGCGGGAGCAAGCACTTTTAAGCAGTAGTAAGTGGGGTTCAGCCTGTTTGCATGGTGGTAAGCAATCCTACACTGGTTAAGCAATTTAGAAGCTAACTGATTATAAGAAACTGTAACCAGAAGTTAGCAGTGCTTACATCCATGCAAACCTGCTTACAACTGCTCAAAAGTACCTTAATCACTCTATATCCAACGGCCCTTGTTCTGCCCAGCAACAAAATAAGCAGCCTTTGCAAGGTTCAAACCCAGGACCCTGCGCACCATAGCAAAAGTGATTTTCCACTATGCCATGTCAGACACGCAGAATCCTCATGTTTTCACAAACATATCATCCAGCCCAGTCATTCAGCAGTGCAGGAAACATATTTCAACGTGTAGGTGTATGTGTCTGTGCATATATATTAATATCTAAATAGATAAAACATATCCTATTTATGTAGATATATATATATATATATATATATATATATATATATATATATATATATATATATATATAACATACATACATACAAACGCCTACATTTATAGATATATATGTCTACATCTATATGTCTAAATATATATAGCAAGTTATATATATATGTAAGCAGATATACATATATCTGTGTAGGTATATATGGACATACATCTGTAGATAACAATGAGTAAATAACAAAAACATATATGTCCACATGCACCGTTAATGGGATTGAGAGGCCCCAAACAATATACATCTTGTACGAATAGGTATACCCCCCCAGCCAAACACGTCTGCCCTGCAATACACTGCCAAGTGTTGAAGATCCCATAACCAGGACCTGACATGACATGGGCATCCATAGGATACATATACACAGACACATATATGCAGATACAGATATACATATATATATATATATATATATATATATATATATATATATATATATATATATATACACACACACACACACATATATAGATATATATGTAACTACATATACACATGCAGAGATATGTATAGTAAGATACATATGTAGTTGGTGCACACAATATGGAACAGCCACTATTCCTACAGTTACCACTTTATCAACTGGAAACTGTATGAGGCATCCATGCAAATGACAATTATTGCCTGCAACATATACCCACAGAGAAATCAAAGGATATAACACCACACACAGGTTTGCATAAATGGTAAAGCTTTATTTGTGTACTATTACAGTTGTATATGCCATGTGGTATAGCTGTTTAGGCACGGACATCCACATTAACTGTGTAATGCAACTGTGAAACAGTTATACTAATACAGTGGTCTGGAAAAGTTAACAAATGTTGCTGTCCAGGCCAAGGCCATCAAGTAGTACAACAGTAAAGACAGACTGGGCCACCAAACAATCAACAGTAAGTAATGTAGATGTATAGTTCATCAGCCTCTGTCTACATGCTGTAGACAATCCCTAGGGGGTAAAGACCTCAGTTGACACAATGGGATGTAACTGTTACATAATAAGGCACAACTGACACCATCCCAAGCACACTGACAAACAGAACAGTCTGTATTGAAGGTGGCAGTAGGCCTGCATTTAACCAAGGTGGATTGTTTGGTAATGTACATCCATATACCTTAAGGCAGCTCACCTCTGATGTTCTTCAGGACTTTGAGCTTTCAGGATTCTGTAGCTCTCCCATATACATATATGTATATATTGACATATGTATATATAGATATACGTATATATATATATATATATATATATATATATATATATATATATATATATATATATGTATACACACATATAGGTATATATAGCTATATATGTATGCACATCCTATGTGTACAGATATGCCTAGTTATGTTGGTATATATGTAGATATCAATAACTATATATGCATACATATCTAGTCTGATATACCTACTACTGTCAATATATATGTAGATATCCATACGTATATGTGCATATGTATCTCTATTTGTATATGTGTAGGCATATATTGCTCAGTATATGTATATGTCTGGGTGTTTATTTGTATAGCTATTTGCATAGACATATCCATCAATGTATGTTGATATGTATATGTGTATGTCTATATAGATATCTGGATAATCATATGCACATATATCCTCACCATATGTCCTGAACATGGATTGTAGCCCTACCTCAGACCCTATAGTCCCAACCTTGTAGTGCAAAGGGATGTCAGGTATGAATAGCAATTAGATTTGTAGACTATTTATACTGTAATAGGGAGTGTCTTCACAGACATGGTGTGTCTGGGAGGTCACATCTGCTTTTAACATGTGCGCCATCATAGTACAGTACCAATGCTAGCACATAATGCTCCTGTGGACTACAGCAGGGATAATGGGCAATATATGTGGAAAGCCTGACACACTCTGGACAGTTCAGAGGTATACACATAACCCCTTAGTGCAAGACATATGGACCAATCCTGACAATGTGGATGTTAACAGCCATGTAGACGGGTATAACACAAAACTACTGGTATACATGTGCCCCCATAGGTTATGCATTCATACATCCCTGCCTGACCTGCCACATACTAACCGCTGGTACAGAAGTGCCATGGCCACACACTACCCACTAGATATTGACATACATCTGTAGAGCATCCCACTGCTCTATCTGACATACATGACTGTTATATTGGCCCAGCGGCAGTACATCTGGCAAGTACCTGGACATTACATCTCAGTGGGTAAGTACACTAAGCAGCTAGGCATATAACAAAGCACTGTGCAGGCTAGAGGCAGACGGGCTCAAACACTGGCCTACATTTCCTATGAGGAATGCACATGTACCTGCATATATAGCAGGCTCTACAGGCATGCCACAGCACAGAGTAACATACACCTGTGTGAAAGTGCACAATCACGACCAATGTGAACACAGCCACAACATATGGTATGCTAGCATATTATTACAGCATATGGACTATCTGTTCAACACCCATCTTATATGTGCCACTCACACACTAACCCTAAATATACTAGGCTGCTACACAGTGTGCTCCGATTCCTGTCTGTGGTATGGGACATGTGTGTGTATGGCCCTACAGACATGTCAGCCGATAGGGTAACATACAGTGGAGAAGCATGTAACATCAGATAGAACAGGACCAAGAACAATGACATCTGCAACAGTCTGTACACAAGCCAAGGTACATATTAACAATACACACAATGCCGACAATCACCATAAGTACACAGACCACAGTACTGTACACACAACCACAGAATTTCCAGGTTATGTCATCAAATATAACTCCTACTATACATAACATGTGTAGCAGTCTGATATCTCACTAGCTTGTTATTAGATGTGATGTCACTAATTATGGTATACAGCACATATGCACCCCTTACTGCATGACATATGTACAAAAGTTGACAGGGTTGTGGCTGGAGGCACATACACAGGGCCAATATTGACATGTTGCTGTGATAACCTCATACATTTACTGTTGTAACTGGGTTTGTTGCAACATATGTCCTATGAGGGATATGAAGTTAGTAACTCTCATGGCTGTCACCATCTACAGACTGCAGTCGTCACACTACCTTCTGCAGTTCACAGATAGGTGCTCTGTGGGTAACACCTGAAACAAAAGGCACCACACACTGGCCAGTCTGCAGATAACCCTACAGATGGATGTTCCCTCATAAACATAGCACTGACACGGCAGGTATGAAAACATGTAGGACAGCCATATCCACACACACCCTGTTAAACCAACATTACTCCAAATGCAGTATAGCAGCACTTACAGTCTTTAGTCAGGTCAGGCACATCACCCACCTGTGTGTTGGCCTGTTTCCACAGTGTATGTTGTTAGAGGTAAATCCCCAATCCATCTGATATACTGTTTGCCAAAAAACACATCGAGTTCCTGCTCACAGTGAATGAAAGGCCCAACACCAACATGATGTTACTAGATATTGGTGTGTGTTTCCATGCAATTGGCTATGGGGATGTTACCACAGCTGTTCCACATGCAATCAACTAGAGGAGGGCTGCAATTCATGCAGAGGCCATCAGCTGATCCTGAGCATCACTTAAAATACATATGCTGCTGCCTATGCAATGCAGGTGTAAGTCCCCATATCCACCAGAGAGGGAGTGAGAGAGGCAGACAGAGGCACAGAAAAGGAGGGGTTGGAGAGTAAAACTTAAGCATGTTTGTGTTACACATTTACCAGTACAGGGTATCAAACCCCTGACGACTATGTAGTACTATCACATGTCCACACAGTCAGTGAATTCACCACATAGGTTACATGTTGGGGAGCCCCTCAGAACGTATATGTGATGGTGAGTGACATCTGCAATAGGGATATGGTAGCTATGTGGTAGGTGCAGTACACATGACTGTCCACATGAACAGGTGTCAGCATTAACACAGCCACACCATCACAGGGACGCACACACATTGACTCACTTCACAGGGCCAGGAATACAACTCATGACTAGTGGGATTGCCACAACACAGGTATCACATGCACCACAGGGGTCATATGGAGGTTATATATGCAAAAGGTATGTGGAGGTGTCTGACATCAGACAGCATGCTTCAGTATGCCAAAGGGGGTTGTAGTGATTATGAATGTGGTCATACGCATCATACACCACACACAAAACTGGGAGCCAGTAATGACATGCATGGGTGCACTGCTTCACGGGTGTTTTGTGGTCGATGGTGCCAGATGGCTATACAAGGCTAGGTGAGGGGTATACCTTGGCATCAGGCCACATGACAATGGTCTGCATCATGGCTCAGGGTTGTAGTGTCTGGAGTTTTCCACACAGGTGGGTATTGTATTCATCATCCAGTCACCTGGGTGACTATTGCGTGTGGCCAATGCTGTGCATTGCTTGCCATGTATGTGTTCCTTAGTTCATGATATGGACAGTGTCTGGGATGTGCACATCTTCCACATGCATGTACAGTGACATGTGGAACTCTACCTGGGGTGTCTGGCCCATGTTGTGTACACAAAGTGTTATCATCAGATGTGCCAATCCTGGCCTCATGTGGCGGGAACTGTTAATGGACAGCAGGTTGACCCTGCACCTACATTGATAGTATGATACCGGTATTTCCTGGAGTCAGTGACATCTGTCAGTACAGGGCTTGAGTTTCAGGCATGGTATGTCCTTTGTGGGTCACATTTGATGACACCACAGGTGTTGAAGGTGTCCAGTGGGGAACATAGGGGAGGTGCACTGTCGGCATGTACATGCCTATTGGACTGATGGACAGGGTGCCATGCCCTCTGTAGCCCACTGCAATCACACCATGGTTACTATCGGTGGGCAATATGCAGCGTACTACCAACATAGTGGCTGTTGCCTATGCACGTGTGTGTGTGTGTGTGTGTGTGTGTGTGTGTGTGTGTGTGTGTGTGTGTGTGAGAGAGAGAGACATGGGTTAAGAGTGTTCCTTGGGTAATACATATGTTGCTAACATTGTTCAGCTAGTATTGCTGTCACATTTAGGGGTATGGATTTGCACCCGTCTCAAGGCTATTTCACATCTGTTAGCTCCACATTGAGTCCAGTTGTTTTACACACACACACACACACACACACACACACACACACACACACACACACACACACACACACACACACACACACTTGCCATGTCTGGGATTAGCCCTCCTACCTATCTAGTATATTACATTACAGCACTATGCTGTTATAGGAGATTACTGGAGTACTATTTCCCCTAAGGTGTATTTCACAGTGAATGACATCAGCAGGATTGCCAAAGTAGGGCATTTGAAGTGCACTGAGTATGACTAGCCTAAAATGCATTGCTCCCTGCACAGACATAGAAATACACACAAAACATCCACAACTGCCATGTGTGGGAATAGAACCCCTACCAGAGTTCTATATCAGACTATAGCATGATGATGTTATAGGATGCACCACAGGGATTGCTAGAGTGTCCCTTCCCCAAAGGTGTATTTCACAGTGAATGAAAGCAGGATTGCCAAAGTAGGGCATTTGAATTGTACTGAGTGCAACCAGCCTAAGATGCATTGCTCCCTACACAGATATAGAAACACACACAAAACGTCCACATCAGTCATGTGTGGGAATAGAACCCCTACCAGAGTTCTACATCACACTACAGCAGGATGCTGTTATAGGATGCACCACGGGGATTGCTGGAGAGCACCTTCCCTAAAGGTGTATTTCACAGTGAATGACATCAGCAGGATTGCCAAAGTAGGAAATTTAAATTGTACTTTGTGTGACTAGCCTGAAATGCATTGCTTTCTACACACTCACACACACACACACACACACACACACACACACACACACACACACACACACACACACACACACACACACACACACACACACACACACACACACACACACACACACACACACACACACACACACAACCAAAATTGCCAAGTCTGGGATTGGAATTCCTACCTATTTTATCACACTACAGCTGTGCACAGTTATGGAACGTGCTATGGAAAATACTGGGCTACAACCTTCCCAGAGGTGTATTTTTAGGTGGATGACATCAGCAGCATTACCAAAGTAGAGCATTTGAATTGTAGGGAGTGTGACTACCCTAAAGAGCATTGCTCTCTACACAGACACACACACTTTCCAAGTCTGCAATTAGAACTCCTACCAAATTATTTTATCACACTACATCGGTATGCAGTTATGGGACACGCTACTGAGATTATTGGTTTACGAACTTCCCAGAGATGTATTTCTAGGTGGATGGGATCAGCAGCCTTACCAAGGTAGAGCATTTGAATTTTAGGGAGTGTGACTGCCCTAAAAAGCATTGCTCTCAACACAGACACACACACACACACACACACACACACACACACACACACACACACACACACACACACACACACACAAACACACACTTGCCAAGTCTGGGATTAGAACTCCTACCTAACTACTTTATCACACTACAGCAGTACACAGTTATGGGATGCACTACTGAAATTACTAGGCTACAACTTTCCCAGAGATGTATTTCTAGATGGATGACATCAACAACTTTAAAAAAAGTAGAGCATTTGAATTGCAGGGAGTGTGACTACCCTGAAAAGCATTGTTCTCTACACAGGCACACACACACACACACACACACACACAGTTACCATGTCTGGGATTGGAACTCCTACCTAAGTAGTTTATCACACTACAGCAGTACACAGTTATAGGATGCGCCACGGAGATTACTGGGCTATAACTCTCCCAAAGGTGTATTTCATAGTGGATGACCTCAGCAGGCTTGTCATAGTAGAGCTATGGGGAGAGCAGTGTGTGTGCATGGGCCATGCCCATTCATCTAGAGGTTGACACATCACATGCGGGCACACACAGGGTCATATTTCAAAGGTCCATGTATACAGCTGCTAGATGACTTCTTCCTTGTACAGTAATGTTGCACAGCTATCTCTTGCACCACATAGTCTGTAATGCTGACAGATACCAGTGGCTAGTATCTACAGTGAGTGACATCTGAACCTAATGTGGTTGTGGCCCTTTGGCTGTGTGCTAGGTGGGACAGGCCTGGATGGCTCCTTGACACAGTTACCCTCTTCCACACATCTATGCACATCTACCTTTGGCTTGTTATAGTGTGTTGTCCTTAGATATATGTCTGTATTCCTATCCAGTGTGTGCAAAGCATGAGTGGTGCATAATGAGGAGTGTCTGCACTAACATCTGCAAGTTCCAGATATGTCTGGTCCACTGGTGTTTGCAGATATGACCTTCATTTGTGTGTGAGCATGCCCAGTATGCTCATCTGTATTGAATGTGTGGATCAATTCCAGGTAGACTGTACTGCAGTGCAGACCTTTGTGTTGTACACCTAGAGGTAGCATACTGTTTCTGCAGGGTATCCATCAATCATTTGGCATTGACTGTTACTACATTTCTACATAGGATGGGGGGGCACACCTGACTAGTTCTACATTTCTACACAGGATTGGGGGGGACACCTGACTGTTACTACATTTCTACATAGGATGTGGGGCACACCTGACTATTTCTACATTTCTACACAGGATTGGGGGGTGCACACCTGACTGTTACTACATTTCTACATAAGATGGGGGGGCACACCTGACTATTTCTACATTTCTACACAGGATTGGGATGGCACACCTGACTGTTATTACATTACTATGTAGGATGGGGGGTACACCTGACACTTGTACACATTTGCTATGACTGTACTGGTATGTCAGATACTACATTTCATTCTGTATTCTAAACTATCATGCTGACTAAAGGCATACCAGTGTACTACAGATCTTAGCTTTGTTTTACCTACATATTAGTTTCTGACTTCCTACCCTTCAGAACTAACATCTCACTGTCTGACCTGCTGTGGTCTGTCTTTGTAAGCCTGGGGGGGGGGTTACCCATAGGCATCATTCAGAGCCCATATTATAGCCTTTGTTTGTGTTTGTCTACACCTGTCCTGCTGGCTGCGACTGTTGTTGGGTATGTGAACCCCCCTGACTGGCATGTGTGAGTCACTTACCTTGTTGATGTCCCAGTATTGAGAGAGGTGCTGCAGGGCTGCTTATGTTGGATGCACATAGTACACTCCCTACACATGGTTGAGCACAGGTAGTGTCATGTTTGGCATCCCTTTCTCCTGTATGTGAGAGTCAGAGAGGGTTTTATTCCCTGGGTCCCTCCTATATCAGTGTATGTGCTATGTGTGGCCTCTTTGCCAAGGCCAGGGCATATTGGGGGCACACCTCCTTCTGCCTACTAGGGCAGGCTCAGGTTGTTCCTCCTTTGAGTCACTCTGTGCCTGTGCAGGCCTTAGCAAAGGTGGAGGCTGTGTGGCACTGCCCCATGCTGTTGCTGCTGCAGCTGTTTCTGCAGGATCATATTATGTAGCATGGCACACATGATGACAATTTGGGAACATGTTGCTGATGAGTACTGCAAGGCTCCACTGGTTGTGCCCAGGCACCGGAACTGTGACTTGAGCATCCCAGACACACACTCTACTATAATTCTGGTCTGTGCGTGTGCCTCATTATGGAGTTCTTGTTCAGGTGTGTGTGCATTTCTGATGGGTGTCATCAGCCACGGCTCCAGTGCGTATCCAGCATCCCCCAGTAGGTGACCATGAGGGATGTCCCCATTGGCAAATCTCTGGTACAGCTATGTCAGATGCCAGATGTGGGAATCATAATAGCTTCCAGGGCAGCCAGCACACACATTCATTATTATGCCCTGGGCATTGCATACGACCTGGCAGTTGATAGAGGGGAAGCCCTTGCAGTTGATGTAGACCCTACCCCGCTCACCAGGTGGTGCTTTGATGCATATGTGCATGTAGTCTATAGCACCCACTACCTCAGGGTATTCTGCTATTTGGTGGGATAGTTGCATATTACTGGCCAACGTCTCATGGGTGTTGGGGAAATATACGTGTTCACCGACATGTGCTGATATGGCATCCAGGAACTGGTGGAGTTCCCTGGATAATGATGTCTGTGAGATCCCCATCATATCCCCAGTTGGCCTTTGGAAGGTATTCTTAGGCCTACACATACCTTGTTATCCACTGGGATAACAAGGTATTCTTAATCCTACACATACCTTGTTATCCAAGTGGATAACAAGGTATGTGTAGGCCTAAGAATACCTTGTTATCCACTGGGATAACAAGGTATTCTTAGGCCTACACATACCTTGTTATCCAACAAGGTATGTGTAGGCCTAAGAATACCTTGTTATCCCAGTGGATAACAAGGTATTCTTAGGCCTACACATACATTGTTATCCACTGGGATTGGTTTCCCTCTGTTAGGTCTGTGTGTCAAGCGTGGCTGGCACAGCTCAACAATTTGCTGTAGGAGGTCCCTGTCCACCCTTTATCGCTCCACTATCTCCAGCTCATGTAGCCCCTGGTAGGTTACCCTGGGTCTGTACACTCTTCACCCTCACTGTGGGTTGGTCGACAGCATTCACATCCTCACCACCCTCAGCCTCTTCCACAAGTTGTTGTATGATACCTATTGGACCCCCTATAATTTTGTTCTTTTGATTGTTAAAAGTTCCCCGCTTGTTTACACCGGAGGTATACAGTGTGGGAAAAAACAGAGGGGAAGGTGTTTGCATAGTTTATAGTAGTGTTCTGGGCCGGGCTGGACTGCTGCCTGTGTAATTGGCTAATTGTGATACATTTCACCTGCCAGCTATGCTAGTTCTCCTAGATTACCTTTCTACTGCTGTTTTCCCTTCCCATTTCCTTCCTGTTTCAGCCCAGGGGTGTGCCTCCCAATCACAGTGTTCAAATGTGCACAGAGCTGCTATTTCCTGGTTTAACTTTTTTTTAAACCTTTAAAACCCGGTGTGCGGCACACACACCCACTTAGGCAATGTAAAGAGTGCTAGGCAGAGTCAGACACACCCCCTTGCTTCCGCTTACACTATGCCTGACACACCCCCCATGATGTCAGCTAACTCCTAGGCTTGCACCAAGCTATTCCTACTCTTACACTTTTGGGACTTGACTAGCATGCTGGGGAAAACTGGGATTCACTATCATTCCCCTCATTTGCATAGAATTGCCTCCTAATGCATAGTTACATGTCTCACACTGAGCCTCCCCCCTTATCAACCACTACTCACTGGCCATGTTGTCTTCTGCCTGCCATTGACTTTCATGGTAGAGTAGTGATTTTAGTTAGAATGCTTATTTTATGTTTATGTTCTTATTTTCCCTCTGATCCCGTTTGCGCACCGCTGCCCTACGCTGAAACAGCTGAGATCAGCTAAAAAAAAAATAAAAGTTGATTTTTAAATTTTTTACGCTGTTTGCAATGCCAATGGCCTTATACCTCGTCACACAAAGTACCTTCATTCAGTCCTTTTGGATGTCTCTCACTTCTATGATTCATACTTTCATACTCTGCACATAGTAAGAAATGTGCTGAAGTAACATCGGAGGAAGTCTTGATGGATGACAAGCATGGACAAAAAAAAAATTGCCTGGGAGAAGTAAGACTGAACCCTGAATCTTGGTGATGTAAAATATTGATCTTACGACCAAGCCAACCTAACAGCATTGTATAGCTATGTAAACCAGCTGTTTACTTGTGCTGCTACATGAACAATAGATTTTTTTTCTTGCATTTGTAAGATTCATTGAGTAGAAGACACTAGATGTAGTAATCTGTAAGGCCTCACTTTCAGGTTGTTAGCACTGGCTAATTTACTTTTATTATCATGATGAGAACACTAGATGAATATGAATGCTTGAATCCATGCAACAGAGCTAAAAAACCTGCAGCTAACTGGTTTAACTGTTCTCAGCTCCATGACCTCATTTGGCTTTTGCATGAGTGTATCACATTATTAGACTATAGTATCAAAAATGATGAATCAAACATGCATAATGAAAATGTTTCATTGATCTAAATTAATTGCATGGCAGTGCCTTAAATCTCTGTTTATTTATGTACACAGTCACTCATCCTAACCCTAAACCACATCATAAAATTGGCACATCAATTTATTTAAAACCAAAACTATTTTCCATTTATGCCACTGCAGCCAGAATAGATTCCAGTTCATTAATCATTGCTTTGCCTTTAGTTTATGTGAAATCATTTACTTTGTCTTAACATTAAAACCACCAACATCATATTTAAAAAAATGATAATGGAACAATTATTACATATAACTAGTGCATGCTCTTCAGGCACATTTATAGAGTTAAATGACTAGCTTAGATGATAGCTATTGTGCAGGCAGTAAAAATATCAGTCACATTAGCTGCAATTTTATTGCAGGAAAATTGATTAAGCAAGCACCAAGCTGCCATGGAAACATTTCAAGTTATAGATTTCTAGATTCTGAAAGCAATTTTATGCTAAGCATCTGATTATAAACTCCCCATATGTTCATTAAGACGGCACAAGAAAAAAAAGAATGAGACAACTGGGTTGATATTGCAAACCAAGTTAGAAAAAAGTAAATAAAATATTATACGAGAGGAAGAGCAAGTTAGAAACATTGCATATCTAGTTGAGGAGGTTTGTAAAATCATATATAATTTAATTATTTGTATGTGTTGCTATTTGAAATAGATCACAAGTGGAGTGTTTAATGCTCAGTCTTCAGTGCGCATGGCCACCAGAAATAACCCCATGCTATAAGACTATATTATAAATCAGAGATCAAGATCTGCCTTAAAATTGAAGTTCAGTGCTTGCCATTTCCATAAAGACAACATGCTCCAGATGTGTCAAGTCCTAGTGTAGAAGAAATTCTTTTTAAATGATATTTAGAAACTCAGTTAAAGTTAAATGTTTTTTTCCTAGTTGAAAGTAATAATCAGCATTAATTCAACATTAAGACACGTATGCCAGGATTAAATCTTCACAAAATACTAGACAGAAAGTGTGTTAGTGGGGTGCTGCATTCAGCATGCTCACCTTTTCTTGCAAAAGACTGTGGGTTCTAGTCTCACTCTAGGTAGATGGATTGTTAATATTGCAAAGCAGTATAACATGGGGATTCCACTCCTGAGTGTGCCATCCTTTGTATGAGATGTTAAACTGAGGTCCTTTCTGCTTGAGTTGGTGGTAATATAGATAGATACAAAATATCCTGTGGCACATATTGGAAAAAGTAGAGGAAGCTCCCTGATCCCCTCATCAAATTTCCCCTACTAGTACTCATACCACCTTATGTCTTCCTTGAAAAGAGGCTAAAGCCTAGTGAAGCTATCCTGGTCAACAAAAAGTGAGTCCAACGTAAATCCGCTATGTCTGCTAGTATATCTTGAACTTTTTATATATATATATATATATATATATATATATATATATATATATATATATATATATATATATATATATATATATATATATAGTGTTGAGACCGTGTTTAATTATCAGTGACTTATAGGAGCAGAATGCATCATCAAATTCCGAATGTACCCTAATGCAACATCGCAATATCCTTAATCAGATATAGAAAACATCTCACAGTAAGATAAACATTTTTGCTGTTGTTGACAGTTGTGCAAAGACTATATTTGACAAGTTGTAACTTTATTTTCAAAGATCTTGTGCAATCAATAATATTGTTCTTCTTTTACTAACTTCAGAAAGATTTTTAATATACATTTATATAAAAAGAAAAAAAAATACAAACAGGAGAGTTTACAAACTTTGACATTTAATATGTCATTGTCCCATATCATTCATATCTATACTAAAATCCATCTCTATATTTTATTCAAACATTTATCTTTATAAGTCAGCCAATACATAAGCTGTTCCAAAAATTACTAAGTTCATTTACATATATGCATTTTATCTTATCTTCAGACACCATATTTTTTGTCAGTAATATTAACGTTTACTTTAAATGTTAGAATTCTGTCATGTGTTACCACAAGATCTCTATCACTTCTTGCAGTTGTACTGTGTGGTTGTGTGGTTGTTAATTGAACAGGGATATTCCCTATCATTTCTTCCATTTTTTATTGTTAAACAAGAATTCATTTTCCCCTGCGTACCTAAATATGGAGTCCAGATAATTCTTTTTCTTGAGCTGTGGCAGTAGTTAAAAATTGTTTTTCGCTTTGCTTCATCAAATTTGCTGAGTAGCTGGGGTAAGCTGGGATCCTGGGCTTTGCTACAGGCTACCAGCAACCTTTGCCCCCTTAAACAAAAGTTGAAGCACAACTTAAAAGCTAATCTTAAGTACAAGAGCAAGCTAACTAAAAACTATTGTTACAAATATTGATGCTTAATTACCAGTACTAGCAAACTCCGCTACTGCCAACTCTGCATTGCCTCTCATGCCCTGCAAACAACTTGTACCCTAGGTAGCTGCCCCCTTTGCCTTGCCTGAACTACAGGTCTGTGTAATATCACAGGGATTTTAGCAATGCATTCCACAAAACCTTTAGTAAACATGATAATTTTCAAAAATTCTTTACTTTCCAACAATAATCTCTACATTGCTCTTTAAATAGCTAATCAATGCAAGTTAAAATAAGACATGAGCAGTGAAAAACAAAGTAAAACAAGAAATGGAGAAAACAGAAAAGATAACTGAGAAATAAAACTAAGGATGAGATAAAAATCCATTTAAACCAGAAAAAGACATGGTGGAAATCTGCAAAAAAAGTCATTCAAATATATAAACAAATAAAAACTGAAGACCCACATTTTTACTTGGCACCATGCATCAACTCCAAGTATGGAGTAGCAGTATGCTGTCATTAAGGTACAAGATAATGGCTCTGGGGTAAAACAAAATGGAAGGATTCATGTTACCATGCAATAACATGGCATGCAGTTAAACATAAGCAAATAACACAGCAGTGGTAAATACATTTGAATAAATAAACAGGTAGAGATAGAGTGTAAATAGGCAGGTAGTTGTGCTTCGGGAAGGTAGTAGATGTTCATGTATTCATAGGTTGTAACTAAGCTTTCACTCAAAGGAGACCATTGAGAATCTCAACTACATAACCACCTCAGGTCTTCCCTGAAAAGAGGCTAATAGGGGGGACTAACAAGGTCAAGAAAGAATAAATAAAAATAAACAAATAAATAAATCCCCCCAATATTGGTGAGAGGCTAACAATGTCCTTATTAAGTAGACTTTCTCCACATACCTCCTGTGAAAATTTGTGTTCACTCATAGTCATCCAAACTGGTTTTAAAGTTTGCTACAGAAGTATTCTGCTTAGTTCGTATGGGCAGCCTATTCCAGGAATGGGGACTGCATTATGTTAGGTATCTGTCATGAAAGTGATGCTGCTGCTGATGAAATATAAGCTTAGGTCTTTAGAATGGATCTTGCTACCAATTCTGTTTAGATGAAAGACTTCAAAGAGTGCAGGACTGTTCATAGCACAGCAAGCTAAGGACAAATCTCCCCTCAGGAATTTGTATGACACTGAGATGGGTGACAAGACCTTTATTCTACCTGAGTTGTTATGGGAACTGAGACCTGAGTTTTTATTTTAGGTCAGGAAATGTTAAGGTCACTCAAGTTGGTTTAGGTGCTTAGTGAGGAACATGTTGAAGGATGTGTTATTTTCAATGATAGGTGTAATAAATAAAGTGGGCTATGACGTCTATGGACCTTATGGAGCTTCTGCTAAGGACAACTGTGCAAGGCAGAGGGATTTTATAACAAGTACAGAGACCTGGTGATTAAAGGATAGTCTCTTATCAACATACATGCCCACGTCACTGATGGATGTGCCCAATTTAAGTGGAGCGTTGTCTACATGGTCACAATAATGATGCTGTTTTTTCCAAAGAATATTATGCCACGTTTCTTGCTGTTGATCTAAGACCAAGATTAACATGCCTTGTGTTTGTTTGACCCAGCCATTGATGGAGAATTTGAGAATCAGAATGGAATTCAATAACCACCCCTCAGTTTTCAGTCATTAATAGATTTGGTTAGCTATAGTTTCTTGACATCACCTTTTATGTCACAGAATGTAAATAAAATAGGAGGAGGACCCAGGAGAGAGCTTTGTGGGTCACCAGTGGTTATGTTTTTCTGTCTAGAACAAATACTCTCTACTTTGATGATATATGTTCTGTCAGATAGATAATTACAGATCAAGTGAATTACATGTTTATTTAATGCTGAGTTGGGAGGGTTTATTAATAATCATAGCATAGATGACAGTGTCAAAGTCCTTGGTGAAGTTCAGATGAGCAGTGTAGAATGAGTGTCTTATCCATGAACTGCAGTAACCCTTGATCTGCCTTTAACAAAGCCAAACTAGAGTGTATCCACATGTATTATTGTTTACTAGTTCAGCTATAATACGCTCAATAACTTTGCACATAGTAGTGAGACAAATAGGCCTGTAATTCACAGAATCAGTCAATGAATTAACCTTATGTAAGAGCTGCACAACTGCCATTTTCCACATCTCCTGGACATAACTAGTGGAGTAACACAAGTTGAAAAGTTATTGGAGTGGAGGTGCAAGATAGGACTTTTTACACTTTAGAGCAGACATCCGAGCATATTTTCAAGAACCATACAAGTAGTGTTTTCAATTTTGGAAAGCACCAAAACGACTTGGTTCAGAATGATGTCAGTAGAGGGATTGTGTGTGTGAGTGTTTATATATGTGTGTGGGGTAATAAAAGTGACATAGGGGAGGTGAGTGTATTAAAGCTGAAAGAGCATTTGTCTGCAAGAATATTTGCAATACCCTTTAGGTCAGAGAATGAGGTACTATTTGATATAAGCTCAGTACAGAATTATCAGTCACTTATAAGCTTCTCCATATAGATGATGAGGGCCTTTTCAATGTCTTTTGCATAAGGTACAATCTTATGTACACAATTTGCCTTACATTTTCTAATGGATTTGGATATTTTTTATAATGAAGTAAACACCTTTTAGGTGAAACTTCAATAATGAAGCAGATTGATTTAGATGAGTCTATGAAGACAGGCAACATTGCAATCTATGGCTGTTTTGTGCAAAACTCATGAGAATGTGAATGTTAAATACAGCAGATAGCAAGAGCTGCTGCCTATATTTATAGGGTCTGGGGCAGGCCATCAAAGAGGAAAACAGAATAGGGGTGTCATGGAAGAAGGAAAGGGTACCCAACAAGCCAGGCACCTTACAGTTCATTAAAAAGTGTGGATAGGGGAAAACAAGAATGTAGGGAAAAGGATAGTGAAGATAGAGGGGCACACAACATGGACAATGTAAGATAATGAAGGATAGTGAAAATAGAGGCGCACACAACATGGACAATGTAAGATAATGAAGGATAGGTGACAGAGGAGCACACAACATGGAAAATGTAAGATAATGAAGGATAGGTGAAAACAGAGGAGCACACAACATGGACAATGTAAGATAATGAAGGATAGGGAGGGTGGCCTAATGGTTAAGGTGTTGGCCTTACAAACACATGGTGTAAGGTTTGAGTCTCATAAGGGATAATTGGCTAAGCTTAAAATGGCTCACAAGGGCAGTTAGCTTAGTACGAATCTATGAACCTATGAATCTAGGCGAAGATAGAGGAGCACACACAACATGGACAATGTAAGATAATAAAGGATAGTGAAGATAGAGGAGCACACACAATATGGACAATGTAAGATAATGAAGGATAGGTGAAGATAGGGTGTGTATTTTTTCCTGGTAGGTAAAGGACCCATTTTACATATTGATAGGGAGAGAAGAGAAGAAAAGGGAAGAGAAGAGATTAAAGAATGGGTGAAAAATGGGGAGGAATGGAAGGAAAATCAAGGAGTGGAATCAAACACATAACTGCATCTTACAGAGAAACAAGGAGATGTAACCACACAAGGGGGAAGACACAGGAAACACAGACACAAATGAAAGAAAGGTAGACAAATGGCTGGAGATATTGTGGTGTACAGGCTGCCTGACAGCCACTGAGTATGCCGGAGTGATGTTAGTGGCACTGACTTATCTGAAGCAGCAGCAGGCTGCAGCTGATGCACTGTGGCACAGATGGGCTGTAGAGGTCTGCAGGAGAGAAACCAAATGTATAAACCTGGCATTAGTGAGACTAACCCAAGGTGATATGGCAGATATAAATCAGGAAAGGACAGAGATGCTACTGACCATACTGTGCCTTAAGCTTCTGCTGCGTTCTGTAGCAGCTTGCAGCATTCTCTGAATATTTGGTCTAATGTGACATTAAAAGTGGTAAGCCAACAATCATATAACATACAAGGGTGTGCAAATACACTAATGGCAGTAAAGCGCTACAGCTTCATATGTGCAAGCAAGCAGAAAAAGTTCCACAACCTAACCTGCAGCTATTGTAGCAGAACTGTAAAAAGCAACTTAAAGCATTCAGGCTTCAATTAGGCACAGCAACAGTCTGCAGTTCTACAGGTGATTTTAAATGAACAGTGGCATCAGCTTTCAGAGATGTGCCTGCAGTGAAGCAGGCACAATAATAATAAATTCAACTATTTGCAATGGGTCACAGCATTGTGCCAAGTACAGTATAAAAACAAGTCCTACAGTGGGACAGTTGCCACCAGTAACATGCACAGCAGACTTACAATCACTCACATCAGCTAACCTGGAATATCCTCAGACATGTCAGAGTAAATGAAAGCAGAGAAGCACCTGTTACAGACAGTAAAAACATTCATTAAATACAGTCATAACACAACAGAGGGACATGTTTACTATACCACTCCATGCATCCTTGCTTGACACTGTTTCCTATGAATGGAGAACTACAGGGTGACAGTGATACTTACCTTTTCCTGCACTGCTTACAGGGGTCACTGGTTGCTCTGGGCAGCAGATATAGCAGGTCATACTTGGTGTCTACCTTCCTGAATCGAGTTAAATAGGGTTCAAGAAGTCATTCCTTGAATTGAATGTGCTACAGACAGAGTGTATTTTTTCTGCTTTATACACCAGGAATGTGTTCTTGATGGGACACTAGCACTGGCAGCCATCTCAATAAATGCAGTGCAAAACAGAGTAGCACTTTGTGTGTGAACGTTTGTCATGAGCTATGTTGTACCAATCACTTTTTTGTAAGTGTGCGTTCTGTATTGTTTATAGGCATGACATCTTCCTATCTTCATCATCCTCAGAGTGATGTACTATTGAGGACTTATATGTGCAAGTGTCTTACTACACTGTTATATTTGTCATCCACTGCCTGCATATACCTGTCAAAGACATGAATAGGATGCACCTGTATTTAATAGGTAAACAGCTTTGCATGCATAATATCCCAAAGTTTGGGTCCATGCTAGACAAGATTTGCTACCTGTGATGTGCATACCAGACAAATAGAGTTGTTTTGTCTTGGGAGGTATAGGCAGTCCACCACTTGTAGCATTTGTCTCCCTGTTGCAACAGTGGAATCTGTTAGCTGCATAGAGGACCATATCAGAGAAACTAGGATGACAAGCTTCTGTGATCAATTGTGGCAGCCTACAGTATTTACCATGTTTGCAGTATCACATCAAGCTTGCATTCTCCACAATGTGTTGCCTGTTTCTCCAAATAGATTCCTGTCATGCTGTTGCAGGGCTCCTAGAATAATCTCATTCTTCCAGTGGAGAATGTAATTCTCCCTCTCTTCTACATCATGCAAAATGGTAAGTAAAAAAGTAAAAAAAAAAAAAAATAGCTGGGCACACAGGTCAAAGGATAAAAGAAGTGCCCAATCCTGGTGTAAACTGGTGCCAGGACTGGAGAAAATGGCAGGCTCAGGGAGAAGATGGCCACTGTTGTAGACGAAATAAGTCACCTTCAATAAATGCAAAAACTGTCAGGTCAAAAAAGAGCCATAAAGGTGACAAAGTGGACTATTGAGAATAAGGAAGAAATTACGTATTTTTATAATTATGCAAGAAATCCAGAATTTCCACATAGAAGATATTTAGAATGATTAAAAAGAGAAATTAGAGAAAAGAAAAATGCTTGCGCAAGAAAAACTGTCAAATGCATCAAATAAAAATTTGTATTCATTAATACAACAAATTTATGGAAACACCTTATATAGACAAAGGAACTTCAGGCCATCTGTAAAAAGAAGAGACAGATGGAGTGTGAAAATATAAAGAACAAACCCCAGAGAGTTTTGAAAGTTCTAAAAAAGAAATACGGACACAAGAAAGAATGAGAGATCTGGTATGGCGCAAAGGAGAAAGCCAAACTAATCAGTACTAAAAAGCAGCTGCAAAGACATTTTTAGAGAAATACAGGCATAGGCATCTAGACATGGAACATTTCACAACACAGAAAAAAAAAAGAAAACAACGGGGGATGTAGAATAAAGGCCTAATAAGGTAGATGTTAAACAAATAGAAACTGAAGTTATGGATTATCTGCAAAAAGAAGGATTTAGTGTAGAGAATCCAATATGGGCAATGTAACAGCCTGATGGAATTACAGGTCCATCATTAAGGAGCAACAGATGGACCAGGACGCATCTGAAGATGATCTACAACATGACTGTGTTCTGGAACTTTCTGTAGGAGACCTGTATGAAAGACAAGTAGAAGTTACAATGCAAACGACGGAGCAGGAAATGGTGGCTACTCTGACACAAGTAATGTTGTGAAGTAATGGGCCAAATGGTTCCCATATGAAGGAGCAGAGGATGAAGACGAGTATATCTGAAGAGGATATATATTGCAGGAAGATTTTCTAGTACTTTCTGTAGATTATTTTCAGGAAACAGAAACCCAGAGCTGTTGGACATGCTCCACTTAAAGAAATCCCTCTGAGCTACACGCTCTATGGACCTAAAGCTTGTCACCACATTAAACAGAACATGCCGGAGGGATAGATTCCTGTCCCAGAAACTTCCCATACTCTGGAATAAACTACCTATCTATATCAAACAAAGCTCCTCATTAGCACTCTTCAAGAAAAATCTTGATGATTGGATGGGAAATAGGAAATTCACCCCGTGGATCACCTCTGTGGCTCTGCTCAACAGTGGCACAGGAAAATAATTTTCTTGGGTGGCAAAAGCCAAGGTACTTTTTTGGCTGGGCTTGTATAGGCCCCAGGGCCGATAGCCTAGTACCTACCTATGAACCTATGAAGAAGACTCTGTCTTTCCAGAAGAAACCAATTTAAGGGACGACCTACTTGATTTAATAGAGATAGATTGATATATTGATGAAAGAAATAGATTACAGAAAGAAAATAAGACTCAAAATGTGAGAAAATTGGTAAAATGGATGAATACAGTAATTAGGACTGTTAAGAAAAATTTCAGAAAATATTATACAAATAAATAAAATATATTACTGTAAAGCTAAACTATTAACATTAGAGTGACAAGGGAAATGAAGGAAACAAATAAAATGCCACCATGAAAGCATCAACTAGAGAAAACCGTAATGCAGTTAAGACAAAAAGTATCACTGTTAGAAAAGTATAAAAAAAGAGAACAAATCATCTAAAATACTTAGAAAGACTGAGGTGGTAAAGGTAACACAGACTGTCTAAGCAGACCAATATTTATCATACACTATTGTTAATAACTAACGAAAAATATCAGCACAGGCAGAAAAACATAGATGGTATGCAGATAAATATAAAGGAAAAGTACAAAGTAAACAATACATTTATGACCCAACAGATTTTATTGAGAACTGGGAAACTAAAGGAATAGAGTCACCACTAAAAAAAAAAAAGAAGAAATAGGCACGATTAAGGGAAGTATTCATGATGACCTTTTTGAACATAACAACAATGCTGAAAGAATAGAAGAATTCAAAGAAATATCAAGGAGATTTAATGTAGATGATATTAAATGGGATGAAGTAATGACCACAGAATTTAGACAAGTTTTGAAAAAGCTACTAAATGGAAAAACCCAGGCCCAGATGCAGTTCCTTATCTTTTGGCTTAAAGCATTAACACCTATACACAAAGAATTAGCCCTAAGTAAGAATTACTTATACATGCATGCTGAACAAACACTAGCCTGGCTAACGACAGGAAAAATAATATTCAACCTTAAGAGTGAACCTGCAACCATCCTAAGTACTTTAGACCAGTAACCTGCCTTCTGAAAATATACAAACTATATGCTGGAACTGATGTAGACAGAGTCTATAGTCATTTAGTAAAAAACCCACAAATTTGACAGTAGAACAAAAGTGTAACAAAAAGTCATACAGAAAAACAGATTATTTGTTCCTAAATTAAATGATAACAGAGAATTTTTAAAAAGGGAAGAACTTAAGTATGGCATAGATAGATGACAGAAAAAGCATTTGACATCACACATTCATGGATCAAGAAATGCATACAGATGTATAAGATACACCCTACATTCATCAGTTATAGTACAGTGATCATGAAAAAGTGCAAATCACTTTGCAGTTGAGCCATGACAAAGGACAAATTATTATCCCGAGGATACAAATTCAAAGGGAGACATTCCTGGGTGATTCTTTGTCACCACTGTTGTTTTGTCTTTCCCATATCCCATTATGTTGTTTGCTTAACAAATTAGGCTATGGTTACAATTTGGATCCAAGAAAATGGCCCTATTTAAAGATTTCTCATATATTTTTTGGTGGATGACTTAAAACTGTATAGTACATCAAACAAGGAGTTGAAAGCACAACTGCAAATAGTTAAAACTTTCTCAGATGGTATAACAATTACATCTGGTCTTGATAAATGTGCTTAGTGACATTTAAAACAGAAAAGCTGTAGCACCAAGAAAATATTAACCTGGGACAGGAACGCAATTATAATGGAACTTGAGAAGGAGGGAGTGTGCAAACATTTGGGAATAGATGATGGATCAACAGTAAAACATGAACAAATGCAAATAAAACTCAGTAAGGAGTAGTTTAGAAGAATAAAACTTTTATTTAAAACAGCCTTAACATCTAGGAATAAAGTCCACACTACAAATTAATTTTCTCCTCTAGTTCTAACTTACAGTTTTTGGGTGACCAACTGGCCCCCAAAAATATTGGATCAATTGGACATGAAAACAAGAAAAATGTTTCATGCTCATCAAATGATACATAAGAATCAGTATATACCAATATAATACAGTTCTCACTCAGAAAGAGGTATAGGCTTTCTCAAAATAAAATTGATTATATATAGAGATCTGCAATCATGGGATTGCATTCATATCTACTGACCTCATCAGATCCAAACATAGTGAGCATTTTAAAGGAAAAGAAGTCTAAGATGACATCTTTACTTAGTTTAGTGGCATTTCACTGTTAAGCAGTAATGGGAATCAAACCAGAAGTAAACAAAAATCAGACAGAAAAAAAATGACTGTGTTAAAAATGCAAAAGAAGGAATATAAGGAGAGGAATCAGATGAGAAAGCCAGAATGAGGAAAATACAAAAATATAGTGAAAAGTACAGACATCTCATGGAATAACCTTATGCTAACCATAATCTGATGCAGGAACAGTTACAGACAGTTGAACTGAAATCAAATGACGAAAAGTTACTAATAGTGGCTCAAGACAGTGAAATACACAAATGTTGATTTACACATTCCATTGAAAAGGTGGGAGAAACAGACATATTTGGGTTCGGCTAAACAAAGAACTGGAAACAGTCATGCTTCTTGTTGCTAAGTATGATATACTCAGCACAGGTCCCTGTATACTGAATGGTAGAATAATGTGTCAAGACTGTTGGCATTGTGGATTATGCAAACATTACAATCCAGAAGTATCTGTGAAGCATTGGAAACATGAACCACACAGCTTTGTAGAGAATGATGACATGTATATCACATGGCATCACCCATCACCAACAACAGTTTAAAAACTAGATGCAGGAAAAGCAGACATAGTAGTCCATTAATAAAGAAGACAAAAGTAGCACTGATCATGGGAATGTCTACACCCAGTGATTACAGTGTTTTCATATAGTAAGGCACAAAAAATATCAGGAGCTGCATGCAAAAATGAGAACAATGTGCGAGAAAGGCACCTTGAAAGTTACAGTAATATATAGATATGCTACCAATACATGTAACCCTGTGTGGACTACAGATGGAGGCAATTCTGGGCACACACTGTCAGTGATAATGCGTGACTTGAATGCACATGTTGGGACAGACAGAACAGGATATGAAGACTGCCTGGGTCCACATGAGTGGGGCAACAGGAATAAATAAGGAGAATCTATTTTAAACTTCTGTATGGCAAATGGCTTGATAGTAGCCAACACATGGATCAGAAAGAGAGACAGTCACAAGGTCACATCAAGAGAAACCAACATACAACTCAGGTAGACTTCCTCATAGTAATGAAAAGGCACTTGGGTAAAATCCAAGATTGCAAAGTCATCCCCAGTGAAACAGTTGGCCCAGAGCATAAACCACTAGTTGCCACAATTAGCTGCAAGCAGTGGTTAAAGAAGGCTCTAAGGTCAACAGAGACCAGGCTGAAGACCTGAAAGTTGACTGGAGAGAAAGTACAACAGTTCAAGAAATTACTCAGGGCTATAGCATCCCAAGAAGAGGAGGAAATAGGTGGAGTTGAACAAAAATGGCAATGCCTAAAAACAGAATATGTTAGGACTACAGAAAAGATATGTGGCTGAGCCACGTATGGAAATAAGGTACATAAGGAAAGCTGGTGGTGGAATGCAGAAGTCCAGCAGGTCAGCAAAAGAAAGAAGGAGTGCGGGAAAAAGTGGGAGATAGAAAAAAACTGACCAGGCTAGGAAGGACTACTGGTTAGCTAACAAAGAAGCTAAGAAAGAAGTTGCAGTAGCAAAGAATAGTGCATCAGAGGCACTCTACCAACTTCTGAAAAGTGACTCAGTAAGGGGCACAAAGAAAATATATCAGGTTGCAAGGCAAAGAGAGAAAGATAAAAAAGATAGTCAGACACCCTCCATAAGGGATGCCAGCAACAACCTGCTCACCAGTGCACAGGACATCAAAGGCAGATGGAAGGAGTATTTCCAGCAGCCTTTGAATGAAGAAACCCCCACAAAAGCTGTACTGCCCCAGAAACCAACTACAATGAGAGAAAATGAGGGGCCCACCCTAGAAGAAGTAAGAACAGCAATATGAAAAATGAAGGCAGGGAAAGCACCAGGCTCAGATGAGGTCACAGCCGATATGATAAAGATGTTGGGTAAGATAGGGGAGAAATGGGTTCTGAGGGTACTGATACCAGTGTGAAGAGAAAGGCATACCCCAGGTGACTGGAGAATAAGCATACTCATGCTAGTGTACAACAATAAAGGGGACATCCACAACTGTGGGCAGTACAGAGGCATCAACCTCCTATCACACTGTATGAAAGTTCTAGAGAGGGTGATTGATAAATGGATATGTAGAGGAGTAGAATGTAAGATGGGAGATGAGCATTTCAGATTCAGATCAGGATGCATTACGATTTACCTGATGTTTGCAGTGAGAAAGATACTTTAGAAGAGCCTAGAGATGAGGAGACAGTCCAACTGAGCATTCCTAGACTTGGAGAAAGCATAAGACAATGTCCCAAGAAAGCTGATCTGGGCAGTACTGTGGTGGTTTCAAGTTCCAGAACCATTGGTAGAATTAGTGCAGGCTATGTACAAGGACCCAGTGACTCAAGTACGGACAGTGTTAGGCCTCACAGAGGGGTTCCCAGTGGGAATTGTTGTACACCAGGGTTCAGCTCTGAGCCCGCTGCTGTTCATACTGCTGATGGACTACATTAGCAAACAAGTTGAAGGGGCAGATCATTTGGAAGTACAGGCAGACTCTGAGCTAGAACTTCAGCAAAGGATAAGAGAATGGAATGCAAAACTGAAGGCACATGGGATGAAACTAAGCACGGATAAGATGGTGGTCATGGCAGCAAAATATAGAAATCAGAAGATGCTCAGAATAGAGACAGAAGGGAAGATAGTGGAATAAGTAAACAGCTTCAACTGTCTGGGAGGGGTGGTTGAGGAGAAGGGAAGTCTGAATGAAGAGGTCAAAGCTATAATCAGAGGGGCTGCAGCCAAGTGGTATAAAGTGTCAGGTGTAAACTATGACAGAAGAATGTCAAAGAAGCTGAAAAGTAAGGTGTATAAGACAGTGGTATGACCAGTACTACTGTGTGATACAGAAACATGGGCAGTAAAAGCAGAACAGTTGAAGAAGCTAGAGGTGATGGAAATGAAGTGCCTGAGAAGGGTGGTAGAATGCACACTGTGGGACAGGTGAAGAAATGAGGACATAAGAGTAGAAGCCAAAGTAGCTCCAATTGCAGAAAAGATCAGAGAGAACAGAATATGGTGGTTTGGACATGTGTAGAAAAGCAGAAGACAATCTGGTGAGGAGGATTTGGGACAAACAGGAAGAAGACGAGAGGAAGGGAGGGCGTCCAGCAAAGAGGTAGATGGATTGTGTGAAGGAAAATCTACAACAGTTAGGCATGAGTATTGAAGAAGGCAGGAGTGTGGCATTGAATCAAGAGAGTTGGCAACAGTTAACACAATAACCTGACCCCATGTAGAAAAAAATGGGAAAAAGTGGGATGATGATGATGATGATGATGTTGACAGTGCTGAGAACAGTACTCTTTGCTAACATCAAAGACTGAAACAATGGTAATTTCATGAACTGTAATTGTACCCTGGTTTAGGAATGGTGTCCATTCCCATCACGGTATTAGAAACCAAAAAGACTTGGAGAAATTAAACTGGGAGAAACTGATATGTCTGTTTCTATCAGACATTGGACAAAACATGCACATAGGATGTATAAATGTAGTACACCTATTCACTCATCTTGTCAGCAGGGTGAAATGTGTGACTGCTTGTCAAATATGTTCTACCAACAAAGCAAGAGAAAACATGCCAATGTAGATAATGTACAGTCATATCTTACAGATGGTTATAATATACATACATGACAACAGGTGCTGCATATGTAATTGTAATATGATATGAGCATAATATGCTATATATATATATATATATATATATATATATATATATATATATATATACATATATATATATATATATATATATATATATATATATATATATACACATGACAGTATATAGTATAGAATATGTCATACACCCAGAGCTGGATTTTGCACCCTGGTATGAGGGACTGCTCACATTTTTACAGGGCATATTACCATTATGCCAGCACTTAAGCAACACTGTCTGTTGGTCTATCCACACATATGTTCACCTGCAGAGCTCAATATCCCTACCATATCACCAACACACAATGGACATATGGAACTGACTTCAATGAAGTAAGTCACATAGAGCTGCAGAACTGTTTAATGTGTTGTGTATATGCATGAGTGACATGTGACCAAGAAAGCAAGTAATATGCAGAACATGGCACTTCAGCAAATTAGAATCAAATGTACACCTACATCTGAAAAATAATGTCTCACTATACCCACATGAAGAACATACAGGCTGAGAATGCTGGTGTCAATGTAGTTACATAGAATGCCATAGGACCATTCTACATAATGCTTTAGTAGAACTCAGTAGCCTCAAACCACATTTTATATGTCGCAACCTCTCCCACTTTGACCCACCAACTTTTTCCGAATGCCTAAGACTTACTGACTGGACCCCCTAAGAACCCTGCCCCTAAACACAGCCACTGCTTACTTCAATGAAACCTTTTAAAACCTACTCAACAACCATGCTCCTCTACGAACCAAGCGTGTCAAAGCTAAAACCACCCATTGGCTATCAAAAGAAACCAAACTAATCATGCTCCAAAGAGACAAAAAATGGAAGCAATACCAAAGAAACAAAAAAGCAACACCTTACTCAAGCTCAAACAACTCCAAAACACCACAAAAAAACCCTGATAACTAGAGACCAAAAAGCATACTACTCCAAACTTCAATCCAGTCACCCAACCAACCTGAAAAAAATTTGGAACACTATATCTTTTATCCTTTACCCTGGAATTAATGACAATCCCTGTCCCAACCCTAACCTTACAGAATTTGAAATTGCCACCCTATTCAACTCCTACTTTGTGGATTGTATTTATTTTATTATTTATTTTATTTTATTTTACATTTGTTGACCGGGATAGTCTGACTGGATATATGTCCATTTTCAGCAGAGGCCCGGGGAGAAAAGCTCCAAGACATAAAAAACGAAAAAAAAGAATATAGTGATCGCATCAAAGCTCCAAGACATAAAAAATGAAAAAAGAACATAGTGATCACATCATAACAATATAAATATCATTGATAGTCATTTATAGTTAAAAACATTTTGTAAAATAGATACAATACAAGAAACAAAGATGTATTTTTTTATTTTTTTTTTTATATTGGTTTCCTAGGAAGTGTGTTTCTTCAGTAGAATAGTAGAGAGAAAAAACAAAGCAGTGGGGAGGTATACCAGCTGGGAAAGGTAGTCAGGCGAGATGTATAGTTATGTATAGCTAAACTACCCCCCTCCTTCTCCAGCCCACCCCCCAACCCCACCAACTCACTACATCCCTCTGAGCATAAATCTCCTCTCACCACTTTCAGCCTAAAATTCATCCCCACAGGTACAATAAAAAAAATACTCATCCAACTAAAACCCTGCCGCAGTGCACCAATGCACCTGATAACCTACCATCACCCTTCCTCAAAATAGCTGCTGACAGCATTGCTTTCCCCATCTCCAGTCTTATAAATCGGTCTGTCCAAGAAGCCTGTGTCCCTTCTATCTGGTGACAGGCATTCATCACCCCCTCCATAAAGGTGGCAAAAACACTGACACCACCAATTTCAGACCCATTGCCATCCTTTCCCCACTTTTCAAAATCCTGGAAAAATGTATCCATTCCCAACTAATGCCATAGCTAACTCACATCAATCTTCTCTCCCCCACTCAGCATGGCTTCTGCCCTGGCCACAGTACCATGACTGCCCTTCTGTCCTTTCTCGAGACCATTAACCAAGCACGTGACTCTGGCAAACTCATGTCTACCCTGTTTATCGACCTGCCCAAAGATTTTGATACATTCTCCCACTCCTTACTCCTGTCTCAACTCTCTTCTCTAAGCCTCTCTCCCTCCACCATAGCCTGATTCTACCTCTCAGAATGACAACAAGCAGTACAATGGAAATCCTCAACCTCTCCCTTCCTACCCACCCTCACTGGCATGCCTCAAGGTACTGTTCTAGGCCCTCTACTTTTCAATATTTTTATCAATAACTTTTAACACACCCTCACAGATTCATCTCTAATTCAATATGCAGATGATTCAACTATCATCTGCTCAGCATACTCCCCCCTCTGACCTCTGTCAAAAATCCCCGATTGGTTTTCTCTAAAACAGAAACCTGGATGCAAAACAACAACCTGGCCATAAACGTAAGTAAAACTAAACTGATGATTTTTTCCCCTTCAAGAAACTTGCCCAGTGACAAAAACTCATTCTCTATACTCAGCCAGAAAAACCTCCCTATTGAAATTGTATCAAATACTAAACTGCTCGGTGTTATCATTGATGAACATCTAAAATTTGACATTCATATTCATACCACCATTAAAAAATACACAAAAAACTAGGACTCCTGTACTGAAACAATCTCCACCTCACCCCCTCCACCAGAAAAACCCATGACTCCTCCTACCTTCTACCCTCTCTAATGTATGAGGCCCCTCTATTAACAAATCTCCAACTCGGCCTTCAATCCAAACATGAATCCTATTACTACAAAATTTGCAAATTTGCTACCAACTCAAAAAACTCATCCTACCATTGCCACTCTCTCCATACCCTGCAACGGCTCAAACTACCCAGTTAACTAAACTTTATTAAACTTACCACTGCCCACAAGCTCATCTTCAAACATTCCATTTGCCCCTTTCTAGCTGCCACCCTAACCCTGTACATTCCTAACTGTTCCCTCAGATGTGAAAACTAAAATTTCCTACAAATCTACAAACCCTTACAACCCCCGGCCACCTCCTGCTATCCTGCTCCTTATCTAATCTTTGGAACTTTCTCCCTCCCTCCCTGTCCCATACTCCTAATGATACCAACTTCAAATCCCTCCTATTCTCACATTTTGCATCAAAATGGGTATGCCCATGCAAATCTCCCACATAAATTTCCCCCTAACTATTCTTACTCCCACCCCCACCCCACCCTTTTCTCACACCACCACTCTGCCTACTACCACATTCTATTACCTACCAGGACAGTCTCCTGATGCACCATGGCTAACTTTATTAGATCATCTTATACATAATACTGTGAATTTATCACTTCAAATTTTGTATTCTAACTATGTACATACAAAAATTATCCACCACGGTTCTATTACCTGCATGTCCCTACATGTTTGCATTATAAGAATTATGCCTCTTATCTATTTTACTGTATTCTCAGCATGCTGTAATTGTTCACAAGGCTTTGTGTATATCTGTAACTTGCATGCTTGTAATTTGGTATTGGAGCTTTCCTCGCCGAACCTCCACTGAAAACGGGCTCTTCTTGGCCCAGTGGACTTCCACGGTCATCAAACTGAAATAAATCAATAATTAATATGGATGAGTCTGTGGACACTACGTAAACTATCATTATCTGCAAACAGTGCTATGGACTAATAGGTAGACCTTCAGCCCCAGGAGATATGGTTGGAATCTAGCCATACCAACAATACGCTGAGGAATGGCGGAATTGTGTCAGTACACATGCATATGGTAGTCAGTCAACCTATGCCCTTTTTCAGTTTCTCCCCTTTCTCTCTCTTTCACTACACTGTGTTCTTGTGGTAGAAATTTATGAGTTATTAATTTAGTTTCACAGTTACATATCCTATTTACTTATGTTTTATCTCATGGATCTCTATGGACAGTCCTTATTACTGCATTCAATTTGTTTTATCAAACTTCTGACTTTTGGGTTTTATTGACCTTCTGAAGTCTATTTCTGTCATTAATCTTAATATATTGTCTGTCTATCTGTATTAAATCAAGCAACTCTTCTCTTAGCTCGTTGTCTTCTACGCTGAGGACGCATTTTTTGTTTTCCTTTTCCTGCGGGCATCCTATAGAAAGTTCTATTGCATCTTCCTATGGCACATTCTCTTCAATTTCATCCTGTGCCATCAGTTGCTCTGTCATATGAAAACTCACTGGCTTATTACTCCTTAACATTGACTGCATCACAGTTTCCAAAGTTTCCTGTTCCTCCCCTTGCTGTCCACCCTAGTCTCCTGCGGAAGGCTCCAAAATATCTTCTTATGGCACCTGACCAATTGCTTCCCATTCCACTGTTTTCCCCTTAATTTGGAGGTTCATTGTTTTATCCCATTGTGGTGCTTTCTGAATTAGATTTTCAATACTGAATCCTTCACATTGGAGGTGCTCCATAAAATCAGTTTCTGTTTCTTTAACTTCTCCATTACTAATCTCCTTTTCAGCTTTTCCTCTTTGTATTCTTACTTTTTGTATTGTAAAGTTTTCCATGTCTGAAATTGTTTGCCTGTATTTCTCTTCAAATATGTTTGGTGCTGCTCTTTTTGCATTGATTAGTTTTGCTTTCTCCTTTGCATAGATATTACACCATATTAAATATATTTTTCTTTCCCATGTCCATATTTCTTCTTCAGATGTCTCCTGATCTTCCTGTTTTTCCTTACTTTGGGGGCTCATTCCATACCTTACCAAGGCTAGTTCCAAGAGACGTATCACTGTGTTGTAGCTGGGTTCTGCTGTTCTTGTACTCAGACTTATGCGCAGCGATATGTGTGCTATGACACATCAACAATGTATATGTTTTTGTAGACAACTTTCTGAAAGTGCACTTCTGGTGTGTGGCCATGCACTGCTGTCTCCCCTATGAAGTCTG
Organism: Protopterus annectens; assembly: GCF_019279795.1. Classification (NCBI taxonomy): domain Eukaryota; kingdom Metazoa; phylum Chordata; order Ceratodontiformes; family Protopteridae; genus Protopterus; species Protopterus annectens. The sequence goes on from NC_056728.1 coordinate 674,505,577, forward strand.
ACATGAACATATGCTGTTCCAAATTGACAAGCAAATATGAGATATGCAACATGCATGTGTTTGACGATAGTCAATTTCATATCCTGCTGAGTTTTCAAGGATATGTTTTACATATTTTATGTATGTACAGATGAACATGATTATGCTGTATATTCTCAGACAAATGTGTAAAGCTTTGACCACTATATTCTACTCCAATCTGATCTTAATCTTCCTTCAAGATTCATATTATCCATAATTCAATGTTTTACTAGTTTGCATACATATCACTTTACTCCCGTGCTATGTTTAAATGTGGAAGTCTTTTTAATAACTCACATCCAAGATGGGTTTATCTATGTGTTTTACATTTCATTATCACTTTAGTTTATACTAATATAGTATAGCCACCACAAGTTTTATTTGAATTTTTCATTAGTTTCCGGCTTTTATTGTTTCTGTTCAGTGTACTTTATAGCCACCACAAGTTATATGTTATAAGTTATATGGCAGAGTGTGGAATTCAAGTGACAGTCAGTGGCCTAGGCAATGTTGCTTTTTTACTGTGTGTCTCACAATTTGCACAGTATGCCTTTTTTTCCTCTATAAGTTATAATACTTTAGCTCTTTCTTTGAGCAGCAGTCCTGCGTGTATCTTATGTGGACATATGACATTTTATTAAGAAACATTTCACGTTACCCTATTATTACTTCATGAGTCATAGTGTGATGTCACTGAGGGCCTTGTTTTCTATTTTTGGGATTTTGGTCACTCAGAATTCATATATATTTGCAAAGATACCATCCATCTAGGCCTGGTTTGGAAGGTAGTGATGTACTTGCCCTTGTTTCACATCAGTGATGTCAAGGGTCTATAGTGGATGATCGAACTTTTAAAAGTTCAAGTGTCATATGGTTAACGCCATATGATCGAGCTTTTAAAAGTTCGAACATCCAAAAAAAACTACACAAATAACCTACCTGAATGTTTTAAGCAGAGGGGCAAGTCCCCCTTCACTCCCCACATGGAGGCTGTGCCACCCACACCCCCCACTCTTTAAATATACCAACTTCCCGAGATCGCACTACAGTGCAGGAAAGGGAAATCTTCCCATTCCATGCTGTACGGAGATCTCCATTAAAAAGTTTGAACTTTCAAAAGTTCGATCATATGGTGTCAACCATATGACACTCGAACTTTTGAAAGTTTGAGCATCCAATATAGACCCGATGTCAACAACATGATAGCTTCCTTTGTAATTCCCTTTGGTCACTCATGCTTATGGCCCAATATTGTTAGATTTGCATTAACATAGCACCCTTATGTACATTATTATACATGCTCAGTACACATTGGATATGTGTCATTTTACTGATATGTGTGCATGTGGTATTTTTTTATAAAATTTCATGAGGAAGCTCACAATGTTCTGTAATATTTGCATACTGTGGTCGGCAACTTTTCTGAGTATGGGTTGCACACATGTGGTGTAACTATATATACTGTTTTTGGGTCCATTAAGATAATCCAGAGCTTATAATGTCTTGGACAGTTTAATTTCACAAAGTCCTTTGGGTTTCTAATACAATGATGGGAATGGACTCCATTCCTAAGTCAAAATGTGCATAAAGTTCATGAAATTAGTATTGTTTCAATCTTTGATGTTATCCAGAAGTGCTCTTCTCAGCACCTGCAGTATGCCCAGTAATGACTCCTTCTGCAATTCGTACAGAGTTATATGTACTGGTAACATATCTAAGTATGACTGTAAATTCTGTTTTATAAGACCCATTGCTCCTATTACTATTAGAACTGTCTGGGTATCCTTTCTCCATATTGCTGTCATTTTCTTCCTCTACATCCTGGTATTTTATGACTTTGTGTCTGTCTGTACACAAGAAACTGTAGCAAATGGGTGTAGCAATTTCAGTGATCAATGCTACTGTTGTCTTCTTTTCTTGGACTACTATATCTGTTTTTTTGTGTCTATTTTTTGAATTATTGGAAATGGGTGATCCCATGTCGTATAAACTTCATAATTTTCTATAATGCTTTTTGGCTCATGTTTCCAATGCTTCTCAGCTACTTCAATATTATAATGTTTGCACAATCAGCAATGCACCTGTCTTGCCACATTATTATGCCTTTCAGTATACAGTCCCTCTGCCAGTAGTATATCACATCCAACAGCAAGATGTGCGACTCTTTCCAGTTCTGTTTTACAAAACCTGCATTTGTCTGTTTCTTCACGTGTTAAATGGACTTTGTGAACCATTATCTACATAGTTCACTATCCTGGGCCACCAATATTAACTTTTTATCTTTTGGTGTAAATTCACCTATCCTTAGCCATTCCTGCGTTTGGTCCTGATCAACATGAGGTTGTTCCAAAGGCTTCTGTACTTGCAACTACATTTATGCATTTTCTACACTTCTTGCCTTCTCATCTGATCATTAACTTTATAAGTTCTGTTTTGCTTTTTGGCACATTCATTTGCTGCCTGATTTCTATCTACCTCTGGTTTGATTTCCATTCATGCTTGACACCAATATGCTTTTGCTAAACTAAGTAGGAAAGTCATCTTAGACTTAGTCTCTTCATATTTAGAGCTTGTGAGGTCAGCAAATATGTATGCAGTCCAACTGCTGATTTATACATCTAATCAATTTCGAGAAGACCAATACCTCTTTCAGGACAGGGAATATATAATCTTGGTATGCATTGTTTTTTGTAAATCCTTTTGATAAGCATGAATCATTTTTCCTGTTTTCCTGTCCAGCTGATCTGACACCTTTTAGGGCCAGAAAAAGAACTGAGACAAATGAACATGCCCTCACTGCACGACTTCTATTAAAACAATCCAAATGGTATCGATATCCACCTTCAATGGACCAAGCAAAACATAAAAGTTTTAAAAGGTTGTCTCAGTTCTTTTTCTAGTTTGTTTTTTGTGTTTGGATATTTGGATTGTTTTAATAGAAGTGGTGCAGTTAGGGCGTGTTCATTTGTCTCAGTTCTTTTTCTAGTTTGTTTTTTGTGTTTGGATTCCTTATCACCTTTTAGGGCCAGTCAAGTCACTTCAAAACTGTAAGTTAGGACAGGAAGAGCTAATTTGTTTATTGCCTGGGCTTTGTTCATCAATGTCATGCTGTTTTCAATACTAAGTTTAGTCTTCTAAAATATTCCTTACCAAGTTTTATTCACATGTTTTCATGTTTTATTGTTGATTCTTCATCAGTTCCCAGATATTTATACTCTCCCTCTTGCTCAAGTTCTTTTATATCACATTCCTGTCCCAGACTGATATTCTCTTGGTGCTGCAACTTTCCTTCTTTAAAGGTTGATTTTGTGCATTTATCAAGACCAAATTACTTTCTTATATCATCTGAGAAAGTTTTGACACTTGTAGCTGCACTTTCAGTTCCTCATCTGATGAACTACATAGTTTAAATCATCCACAAAAAGAAGATGAGAAGTCTTTACACTTTGTTGTTTTCTGGGAGCCAACATGTAGCCAAGACGTAACCTGTTATGTAAACAGCTTAATGAGGTAAAGGCAAGACAAAAGAGAAGTGGTGATGAATTTTTATCCCTGGAAAAATAACTTGTCCTTTATCTTTGCTTAACTGCAACGTGGTTTGCCACTGTTTCATGGTCACTATAATGTAAATGATCAGTGTACAGTGTATCGTATACATTTGTAAGCACTCATGAATTCATGAATGTGGGATGCTGTCAAATGCTTTTTTGAATCTGCCCCTTTCCACAGTTCACCATTGTGATTTTATTTAGCAACAAATGATCCTTTGTTCCATATGACTTTCTTTTGTTACCCTTTTGTTCTATTGCCATGATTGTGTTTTCTTCAAAATGACTATAAACTCTATTGGCATCAATTTTACTGTATAGTTTATACATTAGTGAAGGGTAAATTATTCATCTATAGTTTTTCCAATAGCATACAGGTTCACTGTTAAGGAGGAATATTGTTTTTCCTGTTGTTAGTCAGGTGGCAGTCTGTTTGGGTGTGCATATGAATAGTTTTTACTCATAGTTAAGTCTTCATGTAAAGATGTTGATACTGTTATCCAGAAGTTATTTATTGCATCTGGGCATGGGGTTTTCCAGTTAGGAGATGTTATATTTCAATTCCTCTGGTTGTTACTTCATTCCATTTCATATCCTGTATATTTGAACTTCCTATTTAAATAAAATAAATAAAATAAAAATAAATAAAATAAATAAATAAAATAAAATATTTGTTTATTTACTTCTATTCATTCAGCATCTTTGTTATGTTTCACAGGATCTTTATAGATATTTCCTCAAAAATGTGTTTATTTCTTCTTTTTATGGTGGTATTTCAATTCCTTTTGTCTTGTTTCCTAATTCTCTATAAACCTTTTTTGAGCCATCAATAAATTGCTTATTTTATACTTTTCCTTTATATTTATCTTCATATCTTCTAAGTTTTTTTCTGCCTGTGCTGATATCTTTAGTACATTTACAATAGTATACTATAGATCCTGATCTGTTCTGATACTGCATGTTGCTTCTATTGTGTCTATCTTTCTGAGTATTTTTGTTGATCTGCTCCCTGTTCTGTACTCTTCTGTACTCATCCAACAGTCACACTTCTTATCTTAATTGCTTTATAGTTTTCTCTATTTGATACTTCCATGATGGCATTTGATTTCACCCATTCCTGTCCCTTACTGCCCTGTGTTTTTGTGGTAAAACTTAATCTGTTATTAATTAGCTGGACAGTAATATATCCTATTTATTTTTGTTATATCACATGTGTTTCTATGAACAGTCCTGATTACTGTGTTCATTTGTTTTATCAGACTTCTAACATTTTGGGTCTTATTGACCTTCTGTAGTTTATTTCTTTCATTGATATTAATATGTCTATCTATCCCTATTAAATCAAGCAACTCTTCTCTTATCATTTTCTTCTAAACTGAGGCCTTCACTGATTTCCACTGATTGCCTCTCTGGTTTCTTTGCATTCCACCTGGTTTACACCCCATTGTGCTATCTCCCTCCCCCAATACAAAGTCTATATTAGAATCCTGCTGAGCATGGAGCCATCTTTAAATTTCTAGTCTCCCACCAGGACACAAGTGCTCTTCAGCAATTACATTATGCTTGCCGGTATGCCATTAGACCTCAGGAATTTGTTTAAACTGTTCAGATTTGTAAAGTAATACTTACTTTTTTCTCTTGTCTTGGTTAGCTTTGCCCCACTCCGTTCGCCCTCGCTAATGCTCTGGTTCTCTCTGCTCCCCTGCCCTGCCCCCTATTTCCTCCCACCCCCACTACCTCTACATTTATAGTAATCACAGCCACACCCACAGCTCACCCTCACATCACCTCCACAAATCACAGCTCCTCAAGTCATATCACATTATACCACACCAACTTGCTCCAAACAAAATACTCCCAATCACTCTCATTCCCACTAGGCATTTTTTACATCACCCACACTACTTCCCCATCCACATATAGTGCAACCCTATAATTCCTATTCAGACTCCCCACCTAGAAACAACTTAAACTTTATAACCATGACTATCACACAACTAAGTCTAGTCTGTCTTCTTATAATTCTTTACAACACCACAAGTTATCACTCAAGCAATATCCCTAAACTTAGTAGCACAACACTACATTATGCACTCTCGTATACAGACACCACACATTATAATAATATCTGCCCACCATTATTCAAGAACTACATAATGGACCAATTCAGAACTAAACACATATGCTCTCATTCCTACTCCAAAAAAACACAATACTTTCTCACACTCCTCACCAAACTCCAACATCTGTATAGCCATTTTAACACCAGGCTCACAATAAGTGGGGATATCCACCCCAACCCAGGCTCAAATCCATCCTGTCCAACACAAACTGCTCCAACACAAATGTCAGAACATAACAACCCCACTTTCTTCATCCCTGGGAAAATCAACAACAGCAGCAAAAACCAACCATCTTTTAATGCTAAATATTAATATTAGAAGTATAAAAAATAAAATACCTGAACTCCAGGCCACAATAGCACACTTCTCCCCAGACATAGTTGCTTTAACAGAAACCTGGCTAAATAAAAATATAGCTAACTCAGAAGTTCTCCCTACTGGCTACAATATCATTAGACAAGACAGACCACTTCGTAAAGGGGGTGGAACTGCCTTACTGTACAAGTCCAACTTAACTGATCGTCAATTACCAAACTCCTACCCCTCCCCCAATAATTGGGACATACTTGTCTCATAACTTCAACTTCACCCTAAAAAGGTCATCACCACAATTGTGACCTATATTCCACCTAGTAATACACCTGCTAGCCTTGAAGACTTCTTATCCTGGTGTTCTTCCACATACTCACAAGAAACCCTTATTCTGGGGGACTTCACCTGTATATCAGAACCACCAAGTAATCTAATAAATGTCGATGGCTACCAGCAGCTAGTCCAAATTCCAACTAGATGTGATAAAAAATCTAAAAGGGAATCCATCCTTGACTGGGTCCTAACTAACAACCCCACATTGTACCCTCACAGAGGCAGTCTCCCAGACACCTTAAGAGACCACAACATAATATACTTTATACGTAGCAGAACAAGCATATGCAAAACAACTAACTATATATCCACTAGAAACACAAAAAAATTCTCTCCTGAGGTCTTCAACACTTTACTCTGTAACTGTGACTGGACCCCCCCTAAAAACCCTCCCACTTGACCAGGCTATAGCATATTTCAACAAAACATTTCTACAACACCTAGACACTGTCACTCCATTGCTCAAAATCAAGGTTAGAACCTCTACAAACCCCTGGCTCAGTAAAGAAACCAAAAAAATCCTCAAGTCCAGAGACACTGCCTGGCTTTACTATCAAAAAACCAAAGAAACACAAAGCCTAACTAAGTACCAAGAACGGCGCAACCATGCAAAAAATGCATTAGGATGGACAAAAAATCCTACTACACAACAAACTAAATACCAACACAAGTAAATCAAATAAATCCTTTGAGAGAAGGAACAACCAAAGCGACATACAACATAAACTAAATACGTAAAAAAGAATAACTCCAAAAATAAAAAGCAAACGAGCACTGTGTTTATTCAAAAGGTAAGCGCTTTCACAAAACTTGCTTCATCAGACCTTCAATACACAGAATAACAGCCAGGTCTATAAATATCAGTTCAAATTCAAACAGTCCAATCAAAATCAATGAATAATAGCACACCAACACATGAGCTTCACACCAATCTAAAATAAAATAACAAAAGGCAAAAATATAACTACGACAAAAATGCATATAGACTTAAAATAAAATAAAACAATTTTAAAAATACATATATAAAATACATACCAACACAACCCGCAAAAATTTTGGAAAAATGTAAACCAGCTACTAAAATCTACGCAAAAGGCTACCCCCAAACCAACCACCCCTGACACTAAAGTTCCCATTGAAACACAATTCAGCTCCCACTTTGTGAACTCAATTCTATCCTTAGTATCACAGGACAGTTCCTTCCTCATTATCCCCCCCAACACAAATAACACTAAATACAAGCTTTACCCTCAAAACAATTTCCACCACTTCAATCAAAAGCATGCTCTCCAAACTAGAAACCTCATCAACAGCAGCCGACCTACTCCCCAGCTATTTCTTGAAACTCACAGCAGATGCTATTGCTATCCCAGTCTCCACTTTCATAAACAGATCAATTGTTGAAAACTATGTGCCCAAACTCTGGAAAATATCCTATGTTACACCCATACATAAAGGTGGGACCTCCACTGAACTTAATAACTACAGACCCATTGCTTTACTCTCTCCCCTGGCCAAAATCCTAGAAAAATGCATCCATACCCAGATGCTAAACTATATCCTAGACAGCAACATTCTGTCACCTACTCAGCATGGTTTCAGACCTGCCCATAGTACCACTACAGCCCTCCTCTGCTTCACAGACAAACTAAACCATCTCAAAAATGAAGGCCTACAGGTGTCAACTCTTTTTTTGGATATGTCCAAAGCATTTGACACAGTCTCACATCAAATCCTGCTAAACGAACTAAACCAATATCATCTATCAAATTTCACTCTTACCTGGTTCCAAAGCTACGTAATTGACAGGTACCAAGCTGTGAAATGGGAAAAATCTCTCTCTCCTCAGCTGCCCATAACTATAGGAGTCCCACAGGGTTCTATCTTAGGACCACTACTATTCACAGTCTTCACAAATGACCTCCATACCTCCACACAGCATGCATCTATAATTCAGTATGCAGATGACACTACCTTAATCTCTGCTGCACAAAACATTCCCACCCTCCTGCAAACAACTCAACTAGCATTCTCTGACATTGAAAACTACCTTACCAAAGCCCAACTTATCCTCAATCCAAAGAAAACTCAGCTTATGATTATAACCAGTTCTAACAAAAAAACTAACAGTCAATTCACTATCTACTCCACAAATGCTACTCCAGTTGCTCCAGTGGCACAGGCTAAGCTATTGGGAATAACCATAGACCCCCACCTAAAATATGATAGTCATCTCAACTTAACTATTAAAAAAGTACATGCCAAACTGGGGTCACTCTACCGTATCAAACCATTTCTTACCAATAACACAAGATCAGCCATTGCTCGCTCCCAACTTCTATCCACCCTACTCAATGCATCTCCCATTCTGACTAATCTCAACAAAACTGAACTAAGTAAAATGGAAGCCTGCTATAACAGAATTGCCCACTTTGATGCAAATTGCTCATATAGAACTCATCACTGTACTGTTTTGAGACAGCTCCACTGGCTTGAACTGCCCAACCTCCTAACCTACAATTAGCTCTGCCTCTATCATTCTATCTATTACCTCCCCAATAAGCGTCCTGCCCTCAAAAACCTAGTACATCACTCAGCCAAAAGGCCTCTTAGATCATCAAGCAAACTACAACTAGAAGTCACCAACAGCTCCAATAGCTTTGAAGATGCACTATATAGTGGTTCAGTGGCTAAAAATTGGAACTCTGTCCCTACTAGCATTCAAAACACATCATCCAAAGCCTCCTTTAAAGACCTCATCAGGCAACATCTCAAGCAAAGCTGGCAGTGCCATAATTGCTTCCCAGGCTACTGAAAGCGGATAACATATGCATACTAAATCTAGAGCACTTGATAATAGTTTTTAATCTTTCTCACAAACAATGGCTAATCTACAATGTATGTACTGTACCTATGTACTATGTATGTATTCTATCTATGTTCCAAATTTCAGCTGTACACCACAAATCTATTAATTACCTTTATTTTTAAAATTAATATTTTTTTGTTTGTTCTCTCCACTCTAACTGTTTATGTGCCACATACCACTGTAGAAACATGTCTCTTGCAATTTGTGTGTATACTGATCATGTCTAAATAACTAAATGTGTCTGTAATTTTTCTTTGTGGAGCTTTTCTCCCCGGGCCTCTGCTGAAAAATGGCCTTTACGGCTCAGCCAGACACACCGGGTTAACAAATGTAAAATAAAATAAAATAAAAGAAAATAAAGTGAGGTCACATTCTTTATTCTCCATTTCCTGCTGGCATTCTACAGAAAGTTCCAGAACATCTTCCTGTGCCATATTCTCTTCAGTTTCATCCTGTGTCATCCGTTGCTTTTTCCTATGGGAATTCACTGGCCTATCAATCCACAACATTGACTGCATCAGTTACCACAGTTTCCTGTTCCTTCCCTTGCTGTGCAACTCCAACTAAACTTTTATACTGGTTTCCTACTAAACGCTCCAAAGAATCTTCATATGGCAACTGATCAGACGTTTTCTTCTCCACTGGTTTCTCATTAATTTTGGAATTCATTATTCTATCCTGCTGTACTATTATCATAGTTAGATTTTCTACACTAAATCATTCAATTTGCAGGTAATCCATAACCTCAGTTTCTATTTCTTTAACTTCTGTATTACTAAACCTCCTTTCTACTTTCCCTCTTTGTTTTCTTATTTTTTGTCTTGTAAAATTTTTCATATATGAATGCCTTTGCCTGTATTTCTTTTCAGACATCTTTGGTGCTGGTCTTTATGTCTTGATTAATTTTGCTTCTCTTTTGCATAAATATTGCACCATATTAAATCTCTTTTTTATCCATGTCCATATTTCTTCTTCAGATATCTCCTGCTCCTCCTATTTCTACTTATGTGGGGTACTCACTGCTCCATCATGGCATTATATAACCTGTGGTACACTTTCTACACTAAATCTTTCACTTTGCAGGTATTGCATAACTTCTGCTTCTATTTTTAAGTTATTCTTTACTAATCTTCTGTTCTACGTTCTCTCTTTGTGACCTCATTTGTTTTTGTATTGTGAAATTTTCAATATGTGGATGCCTTTGCCTGCATTTCACTTCAAATATCTTTGGGGGTGATTTTTCTGTATTGATTAATTTGGCTTTGTCCTTTGCATAAATATTGCACCATATCAGATCTCTCTTTCTTTCCTATGTCCATATTTCTTTTTTATACCTTTGAAAAATATCAAAATTTTATACTTCATATTTTTGCACTTCCTCTATCACTTCTTTTTCCAATCGACCCATGGTGTCTTGGTCGTTAACATGTATTTCATGTATCTGTTGTATTAATGAACACAAATTTGCATTTGAAGCATTTGACAGTTTTTTTTCTTGTGGAAGTACTTTTCTTTCCTCTAATTTGTCTCATAATTTTTTGTATATCTTGTGTCTGGAGATTCTGGGGTCTTGCTTAATACTAACAATACATTATTTCTTTCTTATCCTGCATTAGCAGACATTATATTTTTTATATGGCAGTGTGATTATGTGTTAGCACAATGTGGGTGATTTATGTTACTGCCTTGCTACAAACTCTAGGACCCAAGCCAGCTCCCCCATCCATAGATGACAATGTTGCTGAGCTTGTCCTCTGCCACCAAACTCCAACTCAAAAAATATGCTGGGATGATGATGATGATGATGATGGTGATGCTGGTGAACTGTACCATCTGGGTCAATCATTCCAGCTGATCAACTGTTATGACCTCCACCACCTCCATCAGAGGACCTGAGGAATGAGATCTGCAATGTGGTCTTTGATGTGCTATGGATACAGATGCAAAACCTAATGGGCACATGCCTCCTCACATGACATGGGCAATGGGTGACTCATTTCAGTAGATCAGACCTCAGATAATCCATGATGATTGACCTGACCAAAGTGGGGCTCCCGGACCATAAATATTGTCTGTGTGGTGCATTCATGTGATGCTGCCACCACTGTGTCTCTGTAATTAGGGAATTTATCACTTACATGCATGTACCTCTGCACCTTTACCCAGTTTGTAGTAATACATTCACTATGTACTGTGTGATGCACACTTCACATTCTGCCTCTTACTTGACCATGGCATGTATCTGAGCTGCATTACATTGTTATATATGTTGACTCATGTGAAATCATCCTCTTACATGACATGCACTGCTCTCATTTATTATGTCACCATTACAGACAGTTAATCCTGAACTCTGCCAGCAGCCTGTCTAATCTGCTTATTGTGACCATTATGTTGCATGTATATTACTGTTGGACCTTGCCTGTCACAGTTAGGAGTAGAGCAGATTGCAGTCTGCCATTGACTACTAAGTTGTTATTCTGACAGAATGCTCATGCGACTACATTATGATGACATATGACACATGTAGGCTACTAAAACTGCTAACATTATTGAGATTCTCATGGTGCCCCACTGTGATACCATTCTCCTGTGAAGGATTCTGCAAATGGGTGAAATAGTTGCCTACCTTGCACATGTATTTTGTGCCATGCTAGCATTGTGGATGTTTGCTCAGTATTTGCCACAACAGATGGGCATCACTATGTCCATGTACTACTGTGCATTAGGCCTTTGTGTCTCTTGCAGTGTGCTGTACAAATGTTTGTTTAGTACATATACTTAGTATCTGCACCTGTGGGTAGCTTATTCTCAATGCAATGTGGCATTATATGTTTTCATATTTAATGCAGAGTGAGTTTTGTGTCATGTTGGTACCCTCTCAATCATCATAGTACTTGGACTATGTCACATTTGTGCTCAACCTTATTTTCATGGTACAAGACTGCTGCCTTATGCCTTTTGCTTATTTTGCACACTGCATGTACACCCTTGGTGCCAATAACAACTGTTTGCATCTCTCCACAATGCATGTTCTGCATAGCATGCCTGCAGTGTTTTCTATAGCTGTTATTTTGAAGCCCCCCACTCCAAAGGTAGTCTGTTATTTTGATATAGATTACGCCACCTTGTTGTGTAATACAGCTCAGCTGTGTACACCAGACTGACATTTTCCCAGTCATATACAAATAACTTTTACAGATACATCCTTTATGTGAGTGTGCCACCTGTTGCTGTAGATTTGTATGGCAGTACATATGGTTATGTCATAGCTGACATAGATTGCTGTGTGTACCTATGCTATATGCAGATTTAATATTGTACGTGACTGTGTTTTTTGTGTCAGTTGCACACAAACACCTTCCATCTCATCACATGTGCATAGTACACATATCTTAGTGCTCTTCCACTTGCTGCATGCATTGTGCAGCTTCTTTTATGCAGCACTTGCACCCTGTATTGTGTTAGGGACATATTCATGTGGGATGTTTTGACTCTGATATACCTGCACCATGTCTTTCTGTGACAGTTTCTTCAAACAGGTTGTTCCTTATTTCAAGGGTCATAATGTGACCACATTCAATTCCCCTTATACACCTGCATATAATATGTGCACGATAATGTCTGTATGTTTATATGCACATTTGTGTACTAACAGTGTCATTCATCTGTAGGTGTGATGTGCTGTTAGGACACAACAGTCATCATGATAGGCTGTCACTCTTGTGTGATTCACAGCCACAGACTGTGGTAGTAATAATGAGTTATTCAACTGTGTGCTATATGAACTGGTGTGACATGTGTTCTTGTGATATGTTTGTCATAATTCATGCACATCTGTTACTGAACAGTCAACTGTCATACTTCTTTCATGTTTTCTAATGTATCCATATCACCATGATCTTCATGCATGGTGACATGGCATTGCATGCCATTTTTTGATGTGTGCTTGCCAAGCATTTTGGATTTTACAGTTGCGTGATATCACTCTTGAGATATATTCCCACTGCATACATGAACACTGTCTGTGTTGTCCGTCATGTAACATCCCCATGACAGCAGCTTTACATGTTTCCTGATCAAATGTGCAGTTATTGTTTATATTTGACCATTACACAGTCACTTATATTCAATGTTGTACTGCTGTTTGACTTTGTGCATAGATGTTTGCTTCTTCACTGCGGGGTTGTGGGTGCTATTCTGACCACTGCTGTTGTGCTCCTACATGTCCACTTATGGATATGATCTGCCTTGCTGTTGAGTGGGTTACACTTGCACTGCCAAAAGTCCACTGAGTGGTGATGTGTGTTGTTATTTGTGCACTGCAACTTTGACATTTCCCAGTTAGTATTCCCTGTCACATATTCACTGTCCTTTTTGTATAAATGTCACAGAATATGAGACATCAAAGCACTGCTTTGTGCATTGGTAAGCAATGTATTATAGAGGTGCACCATGGCTGGTTTGCAACTCTACCCTGTTCTTTCACCTCCATTGACCCATATTTGCAGTCCATACATCTGTAGTCTATATAACACTGTCACCTCACAGCAAGAGGTTCTCCGGTTCGATTCTCGGCTGGGGTGCCTTCTGTGTGGAGTTTGCATGTTCTCCCTGTGTTCGCGTGGGTTTCCTCCGGTACTCGTTTCCTCCCACATTCCAAAGACATGCATCTGGAGCATTTCTCCCCGGGCCTCCGCTGAAAACAGGCTCTGTGGAACCTAGTCGGACATTCCTGGTCAACAAATGTTAAATAAATAAATAAATAAATAATAAAATAAAATATATATATATATATATATATATATATATATATATATATAATCCACAAATAAATCCAGCACTCAAAACGTATAAAAATCCACAATCAGCAGAATTTGAACTGTTTATTGATCAAAACAGCCCTTAAATACACAGACCGGTGGCCTTTGCTTAAGCGTCTTCATAGTGTGCGAATACTAGCTGCCAGGACTGATTATATACGTGAACTGCCACAGCAGTCACGTATTAAAGGAGACAGTGCACCATATAAACAAATGCCCTAACGTACACCATGTACACAATTAACAAAACCCAACTACCCTATTTAAATACTTATATTATTAAACTATAGAATTCAAGTGAAAAACCCCCTTTTTTTTATATTACCTTGTATTATTACAAATAGCATATTTCCAATTCAATGTATGAAATTGAATTTTATGCCGGAATGTTACAGAATTAAATAAAGGAATACTATGGATTCTAAGAAGTTCCCAAATAACCTGCATACCATCGGAACAACCACGATATACACATAGATACATGCATACATATGTATATATACCAAATACACATAAACATGCACCCACCCTCATGAGCATATATGAATATATGCAACAATGCACACACATCCACAAACACACACACATATCTATCAAATTTAATTGAGCTACCAATGGTCATTTAAACCTGGCTTAAATAAAGCACCCAGATTAACTATCCATCTGCGCTCCTTTTGTGTTAACATATCATGTTTTCTTTGTTCATTAGTAATCTGTGTGGATACCACATCCAATCCTATGAAAATAAAGTGGGCAGTCTCATGTACCAGTTTATGCTTATAAAGGGCACTTCTATTCCGTTGACACTTAATGTCACTAATATGCAAAGCAATTCTTTGCTTAAAAGTACAAGAAGTTTGCCCCACATAAAAAGCACCACATTGGCAAACCGCCATATATACTAACCATGTTGTATTGCAGGTTATAAGACAACGAATATCGTAAACTTTTTTGGTATTAACTGAAGTAAAGGATTTTGTTTTGGCCATTATTTTGCAATATTTGCAATCACCACAAAAAGTGCTCCCCACAGTAGCTGAATGCATAACAGATCTCACACCTCCTTTTTTAAAAGCTGAGAAATGTTGTCCCAAATTTTTGCCTCTTCTATAACCAAATTGACAATGGTTATCTACGTATTGTGAAAAAAATTGATCAGATTTTAATATATCCCAATGTTCAGCCAGTACTTTTCTAATACAATAAGTGTTGCTACCATATGTGGTTATAAATCTAATAAATTGATTGTCATCCTTATGTTGACAATCCTCCAATAGTGTTGTTCTATCAATTGCCCTTGCTTCATTGTAAGCCTGTTGGACCAAGTGTTTATTATATCCCCTATTATGGAATCTAAGCTTTAAATCCACTGCCTGATACTCAAAATTTTCTTCTGAGGAACAGATCTTTTTAATTCTCCTGAACTGGGATCTTGGTATATTTTGGATAGTATGGGGTGACAACTCTCATAAAGAAATCCATTTCGAGAAAAAGGCTTCCTGTGGAGGTCTGTATATAACAAACCTTCATCATTCTTGCCAACTTTAACATCCAAAAACTGGACTTCCCTTTTGTCTATTATGCCAGAGAAATAGATACCAAATCTATTGGAATTCAGATATACTACAAACTGCTCCCATTGTGCAGAACTGCCCCCCCACACTATCCAACAATCATCCAAGTATCTCCTCCACATCACTAATGATTCTTTGAAACCAACTGGCATGGAGTAGATATAAAGCATTTCTAAATATCCCATAAATAAATCAGCATAGGTTGGGGCAAGTAGCCCCATAGCTGTTCCCTTAGTTTGTATATACCAGGCCCCATCAAAAGTAAAGATATTATGTTCTAATACCAACTGCAGCAATTGTATAAGAAATTCTTGTTCTAACCTAGAATATAAGCCTGACTGTGACATCCAATATTTCACTGCCTCCATGCCTCCATCATGAGGTATAGAAGTGTACAAAGATTGTACATCTAATGTGCCCAAAAATTGTTCTTGAGTAACTTGCATCTCATCAATCAAGGCCAAAAATTGCTGTGTATCCCTTATACGTGCACTAACAAAATTTAACAATTTCTTTAACCTGTATTCGAGATACTCAGAAAGCGGTTCTGTCAAAGAACCCCTGCCTGCCACAATCGGGCGTCCGGGAGGGTTGATAATGCTCTTATGTATCTTTGGAAGCATGTAGAAATATTGTGTCATAGGGTGCTGTACTTGTAACTGTTTCAACAATTGTAGACTAATAATTTGCCTGGAATAAGCTTGTTCCAGAAAAGCATCAATCCATTCTTTATGTTGTTGAATAGGATCTGAATTTAAACGTAAATAGTATTCAGTATTATTTAACTGTCTACCTGCTTCACTCAAATAGTGTATTTTTTCCCAGATAACAACTGCACCACCCTTATCAGCTCCGACAATAACTATATCTTGATTATTAATCAAATTAGTTAAAGCCTGTCGTTCCTCAATACTTAAATTATGTGAACAGATGTTGAAAATATTAGATTGATTGACATGTAAATCATTCAAAACAATCTGCTCAAATGTTTTGATAGTACTGTGATAGGGTGGGTTGAACTGGGATTTTTTAAACTTAAAACCTTCAGAACCTAATGCACTGCTTGATGCATGTTTTTGTGCAAAAAAATATTTCAAATTTAACTGTCTACAAAAGTTTTTAACATCATTCACAATATCAAAGTGCGAGACAAAAAAAGATGGTATAAACCCAAGGCCTTTATTCAGCACACTGAATTCACTGGAGGAGAACTCATATTTTGTAAGGTTAATGACCAAATTATTTAAATCATTATCAGTTTCACTGTTTATTAAAGTCCCAAAATCTAATGCTGCTGGAACTGATCTTGGAAGATTCGTTGTACTTCTACATCCAAGTCCACGGTGTTTCCGCCCTGCCCGTCTAAAGGGATCTTGTATCTTTTGCTGACTGGTGATGGTATGTCAGGCAATTCTCCCATCTCAGGTTCAGTATCCGTATTGGACATACTTGAAGAATATTCAGAACCACTGGTAATAGTTTCCCTTCTCCTTAATATAGATTTCACCCTTTTTCTTTTGGGCCTGGGGACCTGTTTCTCTTCGGTAAATCTAACACCCTTTTTCTGTTTTTTCCAGCTATACATATTGGCTTGTTGGAAATCTGAAACATCACGTTGGTATTTCTGCATCTTTCTCTTAGCCAGCTCTTGATTGTACTTGTCCACCTCACCTATGTATTTAGCATACAATTCTTTATATTCCAAGGTGTTAGTATATTGCTGTGTAGTCTCAAAACACTGCTCAAGTTGTGCCAACAAATCTGGCAATTGACTATCATAATGTTCCACCAACAACTGTATAAACATATAAGAAGCGGTAGCCTGTATAGATCTCCATTTCTTCATAAAAACTGTATCATTGTTGCCTAAACCAGGTTCTACATAAACCCGTAGTCCCCTTGGAATAATTTTGGTAGACAAATAGGCCTTTAGTAGCTTGCAATGCCAAACACATGAGCGGACACGCTTAGAAGCTTCTGTTAGTTCTTTGAAGCTCTCCACTACTTCTATTGGTTTGTTAGGTTCATTAATCACCGTTTTGTTCACTTTCTGCCCAGTAAAACAGGCACTGTCATCCTTATCAGCCGTAAGGCTCTTTATATAACATAAAAATTCGTTTCCTTGAGCCATATTAAGGCTGTTTAATAAAATAATGCACTAATGATCAAATCATCTGCTGATAATATAAAGATGTTACCTGAATCTGTACCTCCACGTACTAGTATCAAAGTTTATAGTCCCAAACGGTCCCCAGGCCCTTCTTAATAAAGACGATCATCTAGGGAAAGTTCCAGCATCCCAAAAACACAAGTTCCCAAACAGCATAGATGCGCGGAACCAAAAACAGGTGCACGGACCTCAACATGTAATCCACAAATAAATCCAGCACTCAAAACGTATAAAAAATCCACAATCAGCAGAATTTGAACTGTTTATTGATCAAAACAGCCCTTAAATACACAGACCGGTGGCCGGTTTCGCTCGCAGCGTCTTCAGTGTGCGAATACTAGCTGCCAAGGACCCGGATTATATACTGCCACAGCAGTCACGTATTAAAGGAGACAGTGCACCATATAAACAAATGCCCTAACGTACACCATGTACACAATTAACAAAACCCAACTACCCTTGGGCACATTAGATGTACAATCTTTGTACACTTCTATACCTCATGATGGAGGCATGGAGGCAGTGAAATATTGGATGTCACAGTCAGGCTTATATTCTAGGTTAGAACAAGAATTTCTTATACAATTGCTGCAGTTGGTATTAGAACATAATACCTTTACTTTTGATGGGGCCTGGTATATACAAACTAAGGGAACAGCTATGGGGGCTACTTTTGCCCCAACCTATGCTGATTTATTTATGGGATATTTAGAAATGCTTTATATCTACTCCATGCCAGTTGGTTTCAAAGAATCATTAGTGATGTGGAGGAGATACTTGGATGATTGTTGGATAGTGTGGGGGGGCAGTTCTGCACAATGGGAGCAGTTTGTAGTATATCTGAATTCCAATAGATTTGGTATCTATTTCTCTGGCATAATAGATAAAAGGGAAGTCCAGTTTTTGGATGTTAAAGTTGGCAAGAATGATGAAGGTTTGTTATATACAGACCTCCACAGGAAGCCTTTTTCTCGAAATGGATTTCTTTATGCGGAGAGTTGTCACCCCCCCCATACTATCCAAAATATACCAAGATCCCAGTTCAGGAGAATTAAAAAGATCTGTTCCTCAGAAGAAAATTTTGAGTATCAGGCAGTGGATTTAAAGCTTAGATTCCATAATAGGGGATATAATAAACACTTGGTCCAACAGGCTTACAATGAAGCAAGGGCAATTGATAGAACAACACTATTGGAGGATTGTCAACATAAGGATGACAATCAATTTATTAGATTTATAACCACATATGGTAGCAACACTTATTGTATTAGAAAAGTACTGGCTGAACATTGGGATATATTAAAATCTGATCAATTTTTTTCAATACGTAGATAACCATTGTCAATTTGGTTATAGAAGAGGCAAAAATTTGGGACAACATTTCTCAGCTTTTAAAAAAGGAGGTGTGAGATCTGTTATGCATTCAGCTACTGTGGGGAGCACTTTTTGTGGTGATTGCAAATATTGCAAAATAATGGCCAAAACAAAATCCTTTACTTCAGTTAATACCAAAAAAGTTTACGATATTCGTTGTCTTATAACCTGCAATACAACATGGTTAGTATATATGGCGGTTTGCCAATGTGGTGCTTTTTATGTGGGGCAAACTTCTTGTACTTTTAAGCAAAGAATTGCTTTGCATATTAGTGACATTAAGTGTCAACGGAATAGAAGTGCCCTTTATAAGCATAAACTGGTACATGAGACTGCCCACTTTATTTTCATAGGATTGGATGTGGTATCCACACAGATTACTAATGAACAAAGAAAACATGATATGTTAACACAAAAGGAGCGCAGATGGATAGTTAATCTGGGTGCTTTATTTAAGCCAGGTTTAAATGACCATTGGTAGCTCAATTAAATTTGATAGATATGTGTGTGTGTTTGTGGATGTGTGTGCATTGTTGCATATATTCATATATGCTCATGAGGGTGGGTGCATGTTTATGTGTATTTGGTATATATACATATGTATGCATGTATCTATGTGTATATCGTGGTTGTTCCGATGGTATGCAGGTTATTTGGGAACTTCTTAGAATCCATAGTATTCCTTTATTTAATTCTGTAACATTCCGGCATAAAATTCAATTTCATATATTTAATTGGAAATATGCTATTTGGAATAATATAAGGTAATAAAAAAGGGGGTTTTTCACTTGAATTCTATAGTTTAATAATATAAGTATTTAAATAGGGTAGTTGGGTTTTGTTAATTGTGTACATGGTGTACGTTAGGGCATTTGTTTATATGGTGCACTGTCTCCTTTAATACGTGACTGCTGTGGCAGTTCACGTATATAATCCGGGTCCTTGGCAGCTAGTATTCGCACACTGAAGACGCTAATAGTTAAACCGCCACCGGTCTGTGTATTTAAGGGCTGTTTTGATCAATAAACAGTTCAAATTCTGCTGATTGTGGATTTTTATACGTTTTGAGTGCTGGATTTATTTGTGGATTACATGTTGAGGTCCGTGCACCTGTTTTTGGTTCCGCGCATCTATGCTGTTTGGGAACTTATATATATATATATATATATATAGTACCTAACTTTGTATGCCCTCTGGTATGCTATCTATTATATGCTTTCTACTTACCGTTTGTCTATTATCAGTTTGCCAAGACTTTTCCAATCTTTCTTTTCTCCATAAAATGAAAAAGGGGTTTATTCTCAAACACACACACACACACACACACACACACACACACACACACACACACACACACACACACACTAAATAAGTAAACTAACATGCCTCTGAATCTCCCTCTAAACCCCTTATTCACTCATCCCTCTTGTAGGGCCCTCTTCTTGAACCTTGCCATCCATCTGCTTTTCTATCACCCTCTTTCATAGGGTGTGAGCATTATGTGTGCTCCTCACATATGCCCCACACCTTTCTTTTCTTTGCTACAAATAGTGCTATGTAGGCCACTTCACAGGAATTAATATTTTTATGTATTTTTTGTGGATTACAATGGCTTCCTCAAGTATATATGTGTAAATATTTCCTTTTTTCAATACATTTTATGACATAATCTGCATTATACTGCAGATATTCCTAGTATACTGAGGATATTACTGATGTTCTTTTATGTATTGTTATTTATTGTCTACAATTTGGGGACAAATATGTTTGGTTATGTGTACATGTAGTACATATGCCTTGTAATGGGACCATATTTACTTATGAATATTTCTTGTTAGGCACATTGTTTCAAATTATGTATGATGTTGCACTGACATTACTGTTCAGCTGTTCTAATTGCATCATGCTGAATTAGCATTCTTATACTGAGATGCATTAGCATATTATTGGTACCTGGTTTTCTGCAAACCTTACTGTGAACCCAATGCATTATTCTGAGTTCTAGGAATCTTTTGGAATTCTCCCAATATTATTTAATAAGTGTTGTACTGCGTGTTTATTATTTTACATGGCATTAGTTTTCAGGGATTTACTGTTAAGTTTCTGCAATGATGAAACAGGCTGTATCTGTGTGTACTGCTAGTATTCTCTTGCTTGTTGCACTTCATTTTTAAAAAATAGCATGAACAGTGTTTTGTTTCTGTGGAAGTACTCATTTATATATTGTTTTTCAGGTCTCTAATTCAAGATATGATATTAGTTGTGTAAACCTCTTAACTGTCCAGAATATTGTAGAATGTCCAGAGATTACACACACACACACACACACACACACACACACACACACACACACACACACACACACACACACACATACACACACACACACACACACACACACACACA
This sequence comes from Protopterus annectens, assembly GCF_019279795.1. Taxonomy (NCBI): domain Eukaryota; kingdom Metazoa; phylum Chordata; order Ceratodontiformes; family Protopteridae; genus Protopterus; species Protopterus annectens. The sequence goes on from NC_056728.1 coordinate 674,527,130, forward strand.
CACACACACACACACACACACACACACACACACACACACACACACACACACACACACAAGCACAAACACATAAGCACACGCATGCACTAGTTTGTAGAACCAGCACAGGGTGCTGACTACATCACAGTCCATCGCCATGATCTTTTCCCAGTAGTATGATTGTTGAATCTTTTCTCTGTCACCATATACATTGTTTAAGCCTTTGATCTTTTATAAACTTGCACTACATGCCTGTCCCAACTAGAGCGTCTTCTGTGTGGAGACATGCGTGAATGGGCGTACCTTCGTTGAAGGTTGTGCGTCAGGGCCGGCAACTCAGCACGTAAAAATCTACTGCTAATCATTAGCGGACCGGAGTTCCATTGTGGCGACCCCTAACCAGGAAAAGCTGAAAGTCACAACAACAACTACAGGCCTGTCCTGCAGTATCATACATTTTCTTCAGAAACAAAAAAATACAATTAAAAAAATGTGCATTCCATGCAGAAGAACTGAAACAATCCATTATATTTCTCTTTTTTACCCAGGATCAACTCAGTGTGTGTGTGTGTGTGTGTGTGTGTGTGTGTGTGTGTATGTATATATATATATATATATATATATATATATATATATATTTTTTTTTTTTTTTGCTATTGTAAGATATTTGTATTTATATCCATTTCATTTAAGATGCTATACATTGTGCCACATAATTTCAGGCACAGTGTTTCCAAAAGACACCTTACTAATAATTTATCATGACTGATGTGGTTCTGTCCACTTTGCTGATCTGAATGGATTCTGAGAAAATGTTGCTCCAGACTTGACTATATAACCCGTAGTGTGATTTCCAAGAAGGAAAATCATAATGAGGACATAGTGTGCCAGAGAGCATAAATTGTTTATGTTGTGTTTCCAATAAGAATTAAGAATTGTCTGGAACATTTCTATAGTTGCATCATACAACTGACTCTTTTAAAACTAACTCATTCCCATTTGGGATCCCTGCATGTTTTACTCAGAAATTTAATTATCATTAGGTCATTTTGGGGTGGGGGTGATCACTGTCACAACACATTGTAATTTAACCCCTTTCAAGAATTGCAGTTTTCATTGGCTTTAGTTTGTATAATCTAATAAAATGTGCAATATCTTAGAAATGAAATATATGCCTTTTTGTGATTGATTCTTAGCATTCAAATGTTCTAAAATGAAATGTTAAATTTTATATTCATTCATGAAGACATGGGTTACAGTGCCCAGATCATAAGTGTACTAAAAAGTGTCAGTGTTGATTACAGGGCTGAGATGTTTCCTTTCTTTGAGGAATATAGTAATTGCACATGGTTTCTTTTCTCATTGTATTTTGACATTCAGAATCATTAAGAATCACATATTTGCGCAATCAGTACTCCATAGGACAATATCTAGGCATTTGACAGATTTTAAGACATATAGATTAGAGAGAAACAAGCAATTTGAGAAGAAGAAATATATATATATTTTTTATTTTTACAGTTGTTATTTAAACTCATCAGCTTTATAGTCAGTTAGCAATTGTCTACAGGTGATAAAGATAACATGCATTTTTGATTGAAGAAACACATATTCAGTTTTGCTTTGTTAAATATATGCATCAAAACAACATTCTTTGGCCAGGCAAACTGATGAAATAAAATGTATTTCAAATACATTGCAATCAGCCATAATTATCATAAGATCATAGCACTATGTAACAAAGGCATGTCTTAACTTATTTCTTAAGGCAATAACGCTGCACTCTGCCTGGCAAAAGCATGCTGGATATGTGAAAGTAGCTGCAGCTCTAGCTGCAGCCATTGTGTTTCATCATGGCTACCTCCCATTAGAAAAATGAGGCACACTATTAATAGCCACTTGTCTAAAATGGCATCAGAAGTAGTTTGTGCTATGGCAAGCATCACAAAAATGATGTTTGAGCAGTATCAGGATCGGGCTTATCTTTGTTAGTTGTTAGTATATGCTATTGCATCTGAATACATTTTCAAGTCCAAAAATTAATATAGCATTTACAAAGCTGTAATTGTTTACATATTTTTAAATTAGTATTGATTGCTAGTATTGGATCATTTTAAGTGAACAAACTTGGACATTAACAATGATAACTTTTCAGTGTACTTAGTATTATGGACACAAATTCTCATGAATCTGCGTATGGACATGTGCTTCTGTATTTCAATATGCCATCAAGTTTAGTAATAAGTTTCCTGGAACATAATTCTTAAAGGAACACCATCTCACTGCACCATCCTATCCCTGCAAAGTATTACATCCCAAGGTATGGTGGTTAATAGACAAGGAGAGTGTAAGTTGATTAAGTGAACCTGTCTGCCTGTCTTCATGGCAGCCCAAGAATCAGAACCATACTATCCTGAACCGGTCCTAGAATTATTAGCATAATGGTATGCAAATGAATATAAACGGAGTGCATGATTTGCTAAAGAGAACAGCAAAATCACTGGCATATACAACAGTACAGCTGAACAGCAGGTAGCAGTGTTCTTATGTAAAGCTGTGACTCTTTCCATGGCAGATTTATTACCTCATCTTACAGCATTCAGTAATAAACCTAACATGATTGCTTTAACACTGCTTTCAACACCCAAAGCAGATATTTGTATACAAATGCAAAACTTAATGCAATATGCTGCAAATTATTTGTTTTAGCTGATCAATCTAAGCATACCATAGAATGTACAGCAAATATTTTTTTATACAGCTGAAATCTTTTATTTTTTCTGTATATACATAGCTGTTTCATATAAAAATGGTTATCCTACTAGTTAACAAGTTTTGAATAGATGAGGTTTCAGCTTTCAGTTTCACTACAAAAAAACACAGCTAATGTGACTTTCATTTGAAGTCTGGCAGTGATGAACTGTTTTGTGTTTTGTCTTTTTTCAAAGCTTGTGTGTCTTTGGGGTCAGTATATTGAATAAAGGGAGAATGCTTTCTGCAGGCATATGTGTGTGCTTTATGGGAAGAGGTTTTGACTGATTTTTGTCAGGTTATCAAAACTTCAGCCTGTGATAACACCGGAAGATACAGTAGTAGCTAAAGAAAGCAGTGTATTTCTTTCTTTTCCTATAAAAGGCTTGTTGATGCTGTTTTATTGGTCACTATACTGTAGCATTCATTTAGTGTGTAACACAGACCATGAAAAAGATTGTAGAAACAGAATATCATGGTGGTATAAAACCTTGCCCTATGTACTGCAGTTCTTTTTTTTTTATTTCTGAAAAGTAGGTCATCAAACACACACACACACACACACACACACACACACACACACACACACACACACACACACACGTGCACACACACACACACACACACACACACGTGCACACACACATGCACAGACACACACACACGTGCACACACACACGTGCACACACACATGCACAGACACACACACACACGCACACACACACACACACACACACACACACACACACACACACACACACACACACACACACACAGACACACACACACACACAGACACACACACACACACACACACACACACACACACACACACACACACACACACACACACACACACACACACATACACACTGCCACAAACAATGACAGTAAAGTTTTAGTGCTTAGCTTGCAACTGAAGTCTTATTTTTTTTGATTTTTCAGAGTCTTAGTGTGGTATTAAGTGTGTTGCCTAGTAAAGCAGAGCACTGAACATGACATGCTCTTGTATGTAGAAATATTGTTGCAATTCTACTAACACTGTATTTATAGAACCATTGCTGCTTTATGAAAAAAAAAGCATTTGAAAATTTCACATTGTACAATGGCTGAAATATTATTACTTTTGACTTTATTGTGTTGATATAAGTTGTTGTATAGCATTTATTCAGCCATGCAAATTAAAGCATTATATGGCAATATAAGACACTATCCAAAGCCATATCTTTCTTTTTATAATCATGTTGTACAGACACTTATACTGGAACAAATACCCAACACTGGGATATTTCAAAGATGCAAAAATTCTCAGTAAGTCTCAAAAGCAGACTTAAACATTGATATATGTTAATGTTTATACACTAAATTTCTGGCATTGATTTCCCAAAGCATTACCCCTTCCTTTCTGATCATTGTCACTTTAGACTGCTTCAGACAAGTGCTGTTTTATTTTATATTGTGTCAGGTGTGATGAACTGGGTACTTTCAGTGATGAGACAACATACACTGACAAAGATTCATTCTTTGCACTACTCATCATTGGGTAACATGGGAAGGAAAATAAAAGTTTACTGGAAACTGCCAGTTATTTTGTGCATATTAGTAAATAATACAAATGCATATCTTATGTTACACTGGATTTCTAGTAAAAGTCCTACAGACAATCAAGACATTTAAAGCCCTATGTATGTTTCCTTATTAAGTACAATAAAGCTAATGCATGCACACATCCTTTTCATAGATTTGTCAGAACTTTGCAATGCTCTGTCTTTATTTGAACTTTTATTTAAAGTGTTTTTTCAAAGGTTTTGCTGTATTTTATAATATATTATATGTCACCTATTGGCTCCTAAAGTTGTACAATAACAAGCTATTAGTACAAATAGGTATCTAGCCAGTAAATAAGTCCTACACAATTTTCTGTTTAATTAATTGTGGTGCTAAAGCAATAGCTTATCCTCTTATAAATCCACCTTACATTTGTGATATAAGCTCATGGAAAACCCTGTGAAGTAATGGTTTTGTATCCTGAGCACAGATGTTTTATTTCAGCATTCAAGCTCATATTGTAGTTTCAGGAAATTCCCTTTTCTTCTTTTGGATCAGTTAGTTAAGGATAAAACAAAATGAGACATAAAGACTTTATTGAATATTTTTCACAATAATTTATAACCATGTGTGGTAAATCCTGCATTACTCATATATAAGAATAGATTATTGTACAATTATGAAAGAACATTTTTATGAAAATAATAGTTTACCTTTTTTAATAATGTCTTTGTATGATGAAGATTAAGGTGTTTCTGCCTCTTGTGCCAGCTGTTGATTTACTTTGCACATATATAGCATATACTTTCTCATGTTTACACAGAAGTGCATTGAGGTAAACAATGCACTTGAACTTGATTCTTTTAAGCTTTGCCATCATATGCTTGAGTCTTCTTTGTGTTCTGTCTGTACTATTAGCTTCCTATACCAACAGAACAGGAAGGGGAAAGACATGGACATACCACTGGGAGGCTTTTGTGAAGCAAATGGGTTGTTCTTTGAAGTATAGTTCAGCAGAGAGACTTCTTCCAGCTGGGAAATATTTGCTATATGCATGCTGACTGCCTTGTGCATGTTTTATTATATATATGAAGGAATTATGCAGGCAGCCAAGGCAGAAATCTACAAAAAATCCTGGCTGCAAAGTTATAAAACTGCTTTACTAATACTTTCATATGTAATTTATGGAATAATAATAACTGATCAAGCTGAAGGCATTTATTTTACTTAATTGTGCCTCTAATATTATTGAAGGGACTTAATCATGTGATAAGATCAAAACAGTTTTTTTTTTTTTTTGTGGTGCAAATTAATTTCAGATGAAGTCTTAATGCAATAAAGCACCAGACCCATACACTGTATATCATATAATAATCTTATGGTCAATTTTTGATGTGGTCATTACTCATTTATGCTATTTACACAAAAAACAGTGTTGGAGTATATTTTATCAACATATTTTGTATTTATTTTATAATTAGTTAAGGCCAATTGCCATCTAACCAGACCTTTATAAATTGAGAGCAGGAGACAGAGAGAATAGCCCCTAGCCTGGTGCTGTCTTACTGGTGCTGTTAGCCTTGCTATATAAACATATCCATCAAAACTGTTAGACTTTGACATCAGGACATGTGACTGACAAACAAGGCATTAGTTTTGAGATGTATCAAACATGTATGACTGTTATATCAGTAAACACTGTAACTATAGTACATTGCTATTACACAGCTATTAAGGATTTTTATAAAGCAAGTCAGTAAACAGAGAAACACTGCAGTTTTCAAATGAAGTAGCATCAAGTTGTAGGTAGAAAAAAAGAACATTCCAAAACATAAGGAATTATTTAAGAAGTATGGCATAAACTTGTAATAGCTAAAGACAATGAATGAAAGAAAAATCCCTGGCTGAGAAATTATTGTTATAAAAAAAAGATAAGGGGAGTATTAATAAAACTTCACCCAGCTGTGCACTAATGAGCAAAAAAAGAACAGGGGATAACAAAGCAATAGTTCTAAAAAAAATCTCCACCTGAAATAATTTGTTTTATAATCTCAGAACCTATTAATGCCTACATTTTCCTAAAATCACAGAAAATCAATATTGAATCCAAAAACTGAAGACGACTGAGATGATTCTTCTTCACAAGACTAGCAATAGTTCTGCAATGACCAGCTAACCACATACTTGCCTGTCCTATGTGATACTCAAAAATGAAGAAATAACTTCTGAAGGAAGAATTCATATAATATTTGGTAGCCAGTGAGACACACATCCCAGTGGAATAAATACTTGACTTTAGAATGGCTTGACCTGGTAACCAATAAGTGAAACTAGGAGGACAATGTTGAACTGGATCATTTAGATATTAACTAGACAGTTAATACTGGGTAAAAAAAAGAAATAATAAACTCAATAAACAGTCTTTCAGTGAGTGCTACAGTGGTAGAATGCATGAAATACTCATTGAAAAACTGTTTATTGAGACCAATAAAATGTCATTATTCCAAAGCAAAATACGTATGCCATTTATACACTGAAGAGTATTGCTGTATTTTTAATGTTTATTTCTGTTTTTAAACAACTTTTTATTTTAAAATAATGATTCACAAAATTATTTAAAGATAAATCAAACAAAAAGATAACTATTGACAGATGTGCACAACAAAATCAAACATAGAAAACTATATCATTAAAATTTATCCAGGAAATCACTTTATATTGACCAAAATATAAACTGAGTAATATTCTAAGTTCTCATTTTGGCAGTTGACAATTCTTTTTAACAGACATTTTTTGCTAAATTAATGAATTCAATGAAAGAAACATTAGTGACTATTTTTATTGTTATAGCTAAAATGGACCAAAGGAGAGGCACCTGCACCCTAGGAATGGAATCCGGAACTGGAACATTAAATAACATCAAGGAGTTAGAAATTATACAATTATCTGTCCACAATGCTTGGGCAAAATTTCTAAATTCAACTCAAAAAGGAGTTTTAGTTATTATTTTACAATCCAATATCATATGAAACCAAACTGTGTTAGAGACTTCATTACACCTTCAACAATTAATTTTCTCATAGTTAAATATTAAAGCTGCTTTTTGTGGATTTTAAAAGCTCTGTGAAGATATCTCCATGTATATATTTTCCAATAAAGACAAGAAGTTGATTTTCCCACAGATTTAAGAATTAAGTATTCATCTTCATCAGAAAAGGCCTTCTCATTAATCTTAGTTCAGTAATTCCAAAATAAGTAATCTGCAGAACCAAATTCTTCTATTATTATTGTATAAATTGTTGATATAAATGATTTATTCTTATTTGAGTTGCGATTGATTCTGAAAAAAAAAAAAAACTCAAGTATCTTTGGAATACACTTTGTTTGAAAATCCATGGTGATTTTGATTTTATCACTAACATATTTTTCACAATATTGTATAGTCAACCAATTATTGTTAACTTAACAATGTCTTGCAAAAAGATAATCTGTATTATGTGATTTATTTCCGATTAAGAATTGATGCTAAAAGATTAAATTTGCATCTCTAAGGTCTAGCATTTTTTTTGTACTAAAAGTTTCTAAACAACGCACAGTATTTGATATAGGGAACAATAAAAACAATAGATATTTAACTATATAATTAGAATTCCTGAATCTCTGAAAAATGTATAAGGATGTAATCAGTGAAGGGAGAGGAATAGTATTTTTTGTTTTTATTTAAA